>NW_026129217.1:1512818-1645161 GCF_022985175.1 Labeo rohita
AACAATAAATAATTAGCTGTAATTGCTGTTGGAGAGTAAGCTACTACTTAATTGTTGGAATCTATCCCAGTTCTACAAAAACACTGAATGACAATACTCTTGAATTACAATACATGTGTATATAATAAGTACAATAATAAACTTATGCACAAATCCAATATAAAGAATTTAAGGGGAAAAAATGTACTGCAGTCAAAAAATCGTAAACTATTTACGAAATGGCATGCAAATTGATTTGTTATGCAATTATATGGATTGAAGCACGAAACACTCACGATCATCGTCATGTGGTGAATGTGGCCAATCATGAGGAGGTGTGACGTCATCTCAGCCTGGTGCAGTTGCTCCTGAAATGCTGCGCTGGCTGAGCAAGTTGGCTGTTCTCGAAACGCTCTCGCGTTACTTTGATGCCACACGTGAACGTCACGTGGCGTCGGTGCCGGTTCAAGTCGGACAACATTTCTAACCGGCATGCACTACTTCAAGTCAGCCGCTGATCGGTGTGCGCAGCGCCGCATGAAGTCGAACGCACCTATTATCTCCTGGTTTACCAGCGCTGAGAAAATGTCTCATTTTGTCTGATTTTTATGTTATTATTTTTTTATTTTTTAGAAAAATTCCACTTTAAAGGTGCACTAAGCAATTTAAACACTTAAATAACTACAAATTGCACAAATCTGCTCTTCTTTTATGGATACAATGAAACATTTTTAAATTTTAAAAAATGTTTTAGAATTACTATATATTTTTTTAGTTCTACTTCAGTTACATTTCTTAATACTTTAAACATTCTGGTTTGACCCTTTAATTGTCACTTCCATTTTTGAACACAGACATAAAAATGCACTATCCAGAATTTTTATAATTCATGAATGAAAACATTTTGTAATATGATTTTGATATACATTTTCCATGTAATGCAATGTCTGATTTTAAAATGCCTTTCAAAGGATGAATTTTGAGATTTAAGTTTTGAACTAATATGTAATTTCTTATGATTTCTAAAATGTGCCAGGGAAAAAGGCAACAAAGAAAGTCTTTTGTGACAAAGGTCAGAACTCATGTTATGATGTTTTTTTTTTTTTTTTTTAAAGTTGCACTCTTGACATATATTAATCTATTATTTTTCCTACCTAATTTGTAAGACAAAAATGTGGTAAAATATCAATTTAGGAGTCTTATACCTTTCCAATGATATAGAGTTTTTCATGATTAGATTAGGATTTATTCGGAATATGGTGAAGTAAACTTAGGCATCCCACAGAGTGAATGGTGACAGTTAAAGGGTTAAAAAAATATTCATGCCTCTTACTAAACACCAGTCAGAACTCAGAGATACCAGAGCTGAGATCAAATCATCAGATAAACCAACAACCAGAAACCAGCAGTAGAAAAAAAAGAAAGGAAGAGCAAGATACTGACAAAAGAAGAAATCAACCAAGATTGGAAACGGTTTTATGTCATGAGCACAGTGCTGTAGAAATCTCCTGAATATTTTCAGGTAAGACACAGGTTTTGTATTTTTTGACTTACTTCATTAAATATGAACTGGCATGTAATGCAGACTAAAATACATGAATGTTTTCAGCCTGCTGATTCTGAGTTGTTGTATGTTTAGCTGAAATTATAAGCTGTGCATCTTCTGAAATTTTCTCAGCATACAGCACAAAACAATTTTCTTTTGTTTCTTTGATTACATATTTTCAGCTGAATAACAAAAAGAGATCAAAGAGAGATTAGAATATGGAAAATAATCCATTTAAATGGAAGCTGAATGCTGACCACCTGGAGGTAAATGTCAGATTGTCCATCTTCATCATCACTGGTGCGTGTGCAGGTCTACCAGCTCTTGTTTGGTCTGTCAGCGATCTAATTAATCACAGAAAGAATGGACATCGTATTTCAATCTTCATCTTCCTCCTCCTCCTCAGTGACTTTGTTGAGATTTACTTGAGTCCCTACATACTTTTAAAATATCTCATCAATGAGATCCCCTCCTTTATGGATCGGACATATTGGGATTTGTCATCTTTATGGTGGGCATCAAAATCCTGTGGTTTCCTCCTAAACCAGCTGGTGGCACTAGAGGGAATTCTCTCAGTGAAAGATCGACTGTATACTGTTTGTTTCTGTTCACCATGTTTTATAATTTTATACATACTTCTGCTTCTCTGTGTTTGCTTTAGTGCTATTATTGTGAATCCTATTCTTTTTATTCTTCTTGTGTTAATTGTGGCAGTGATCACATGGACATTACCTCATGGAGCTTCATGTTCTGCTGATCGTCACTCTCACACATCCAGGAAACTAGATTATCATATTTTGGTTGTTTTCATATACACTCTGCTGGTGCTGGTGCTTTATCTGACATTAATGTTACTCAATTCATTCTTTGTTTTGCCTTTAAAGCTTTCTGTTTTGTTTATTCCTCATTTCCTGACAAGTGTGAGATTGATTTCAGATCCTCTCCTGTGTGTGCTGGTCTGCAGGCAGAGTCTTAGTGTTCAAACATCACAAACGTCTGAAGGAACTAGTTTAGTCTGAGGAGGTCTGGTAAGATTGGCTATTTGTGATGTCATGATATTTTAACTGATCTTATGATAATTAGGCTGCAAAGTAAAACAATTTGTTGTCTACAGAACACACACATGTATTATGTGTCTCACTCTATATTTTTCCTTTTCCACAGCTTATTATCCTGTTATTAAACTTACTATTAAAAGAGTAATTTATATAGCACTTTACTACTGTACACCCAAAGTGCTTTACAATCTCTGCTCACTCACTGACAGTGTGCAACACGTGGATGATGCAACTGTAGCCACAGTACAATGGAGCAAGTGCACCACACACCAGCAGTTTGTATATGTATTTTTTGCATACATATATACATGTGTGTGTATATATATATATATATATATAATTTCTAAATGCATCTAAAGACACATTTGTATGCCCATCACCTGACCAGTTAATACTAGCACTTACCTATTCTATTTGCTCTAATGCATTTTATTAAAAAAAAGCTCTCCGATTGATCTGATTAATAAGTGACTAAATGTAAAATAAAAAGTCAATTGTCATGTCCAGTGTGTCACACGCGTCGTGCGGGGAATGAGGAGTAGGGACGAGGAGATCCAGAACATACACCTTTATTAAATAATCCACACTAGGAACAGCAGGGAATCCAAACGCAAACACAACGTAAAAGACCTTAATGACATGGAGTGACTTACAATAACTGACATCCAGATGGGGAACTTGACCAAACTTAAATACACGGGCTAATCAGATGATGACAGGTGAGATCGATTAAACAATGACGTAGTAATTGAAAACGGAATAGGAAAGACCAAATAAGGGCACAAGGAGAAACCACAGAAACAGTCCACAGGGGTGTGACACAGTGTTGGGGGTAACGCATTACAAGTAACTCAAGTTACGTAATAATATTACTTTTTTTCAATTTGTAAAGTAATTAGTAAACTAGTAAAGTAATGCATTACTATTAGTTATTTTTTCAAATAAGTAATGCCAGTTACTTTTTTCCCCATTTATTGATTGACAAGTCTCCTGTTGGAAAATTGGGAGTAAACATGATGTTACTGTATTTTAGACTAAATGTGAACATGCATTAATTCATCTCACTCTCAAAAAACAGATTCAGGGACTTCCGGTTTGGGCGAACATGTGAAAGCAGCGTTGTCTCAGGCTCCCGCAGCAGTAACTTTGAAAACGTACTTTTTTCTCAAAACCCCAACCAGCTAAGCGTGGAAGATTTAACATTGAACCCTTGAACACCCTAGAGAAATGTCAAAAGCATCAAAAGCGTCCAAAAAGACTGAAGCAGACGCCTCTCCTACAGGTAGTAGCACAACGCTAGCTAGCATAGCTAATATGCTCGAAGACCACAGAGCTAGTATAGCAGCCGACTTCAAAGCAACATTCGCTGCCCTGGAATTGAGACTTGACAAAATGCAAACAACAATAACAGAACATGGTCAACGAATGGACTCATTGGAATCCCATGCTGAACTGCAAGACCAACGAATTCAAGCACTGGAGGAGAGGTGTGACGCATTAGCAGATCACAACGCTAAACTAACAGCGAAGACGATTGATCTTGAGAGCCGCAGCCGCAGAAATAATATTAGAATAATCGGCCTTCCAGAATCAATCGAGGGACCCAGGCCTACGAGCTTTTTTGCCGAGCTATTGGCTAAGGTACTCGGCGACCAGATCCTTCAATCTCCGCCTGAACTGGATCGAGCACATAGAACGCTTACCGCTAAACCGCAACCCGGATCACGGCCCAGACCGGTTATACTCCGCCTTCATCGCTATCAAACCAAGGAGCTGATCATTCGGGAGGCTCGTAAGAGACGTGGGAAACTTCAATACCAAGGGACACCAATCCAGATTTTTGAAGACTACACACCAGAAGTCGCCAGTGAACGAGCTAAATATCGAGCGGTGATGGCCGATCTCTACAACCTCGCTCTTCGACCAGCACTTTTCTTCCCGGCTCGTTTACAGATTACTCTGGAGAGCGGAGTAAAGAAGAGATTTTCATCTCTTGAAGAAGCCACAACTTTTGTTGCCAAATATCAACAGACCTCGAGGCCCGACTAGTTTCAATGCTATTTTACTCGCGGCTAATGTGGGCCATGATAATCTAGCGGGCTTTCGCCTTACAGGAGGAGCTGTTTTCGTATTGGAAAGTCTCAAGATTAAGACGGGAACCTGCTAAGCTTTTGCGCGCTGCATTTTTACAAAAACTATACACTAAGTGAGTTATTGCATTATTTCAAAGAGCTTTAAGAATTGCTCGGACTTTGTTACCTTTTAAATGCTATTCTAGATTAGCCCTGTTTCTGGTTCAGTGGGTTTAGAAGCTAACGTTAGTGTTGTATGCTACACTCCATTTAATTTTAATTTGAGGTTAAAGTAATTAGCTTGTATTATTTTATTTCATGTTGAAAGGTTGTCAAGCTAATATAGTTTTACCCTACATTTATTTTTGTATCATTATTATTGTTATCATCTTGTATTATCATTATGATTATTCTATTATTCTGTTACCTCTGATTCAATTGTTGGTATTTAATCTAAATATTTAATCGTATTATATAACTGTTAAGGAAAACTTAAGGTTCACGTTCATTACTTTGGGGGTCCCAACTGGTTCTTTAAGCTGCAGAATCTGGGACAAATTAAGGAAAAGAGGAAAGACGACGCAGAAAGGGAAGTACGATTATTTGATTTTAGTTTTGATGAGTGGGATGGGGGAGAAGGGATGGGGAGGGAAGTTTTCAATTGACTTAGAGTATTTTGTGTTTTGTGTATGTGTATGTGTATTCATTTTACATTGGGCTGTTTCTGTACAGAAGATCCCACTTGCTGTTTGCTGCTTACTCCTTGAGATTGACCCGACAATCTTTTCACGGGTGCTGGTCCATGGCTAGTGTAACCAAGGGGGGTGCCGCTGGTGGACAAGCTGTGAGGATTAGCTCATTAAACACTGGTGGGCTAAACGCTGCAATCAAACGCACAAAAATTATGACTCATATCAAAAACCTAAATGTGGACATAATGTTTCTGCAGGAGACGCATTTATGCAACTCTGACCATAGAAAATTAAATAGACCTTGGATTAACCAAATTTTTCACTCACAATTTAATATAAAATCAAGAGGGACGGCTATATTAATCCGAAAAAACGTAAATTTCGCCTCAGATAAAATAATGACAGATTCGAACGGTCGCTATGTTATTGTTACTGGTAAGCTATACGAAAAGCAGGTAATCCTGGTATCCGTCTATGCTCCCAATTGGGACGACTATAATTTTGTTAGCTCATTGTTTGCTACCATTACAAATTTAGATTCTCACCTTCTGATAATGGGAGGAGACATGAACTGTGTGTTAGATGCAACATTGGACAGATCTAGTCTAAGATCAACCTCAGTCATGAAAATGTCTCAGGCCTTTTCCACTTTTATGAGTCAATTTGGATTGGTGGACCCATGGCGATTTTCACATCCCTCTGTAAGACAATATTCTTTTTTTTCTCACGTACATCGTTCATTCTCACGCATAGACTATTTTTTGATAGATAAAAAGCTCATCCCAGCGATCATCTCCACCCAGTATCTACCTATAACAGTGTCGGATCATGCCACAGTGGTCTTGGACCTTCACTTTAATATGAAGCCGAAGGGATTCAGACACTGGAGGCTAGACCCTCTCTCGCTGGCAGATGACAGCTTTTGTAAACATATTTCTGAATCGATCACTTTTTTCTGTGAAACTAATAAGAACGATGAAACCTTCCCATCCATATTGTGGGAAACTCTTAAAGCCTACATAAGGGGTAAAATTATTTCTTACACGTCACATACGAGTAAATTGCGCAGAGCTCGGCAGAAGGAGCTGGAGGAAGCTATTGCAGATCTAGATAATTTACTATCGTCCGCAAATTCACCAGATTTATATAAAAAAAGAATAAGACTCCAAACTGAACTTGATCTCCTTCTTACTTTTGAAGCTGAACAGCTTCTTCTTCGTTCTCGGGGATTAGTGTACGAACATGGTGACAAAGCTGGACGCCTGTTAGCTCATCAGCTAAAGGCAAAAGCAGCATCAAATCAAATTACTCAGATAACTGATGAGTCAGGCTCAATAACCGATAACCCGGACAGAATAAATGACACTTTTAGATCATTTTTTTCCCAACTGTATGCATCAGAATCCCTCACAGATGAAAACCAACTAAATAATTTTTTTGGAAAATTGGACTTACCTAAAGTGTCACCCGAGGATAATCTGAGACTAGACGCCGCTCTTACTCTCTCAGAAATTAAAGAAGCAATACACTCAATGAACAGTGGCAAATCCCCAGGCCCCGACGGATATCTGGTCGAGTTCTATAAAAAATTCTCTGATAAATTAGCTCCATTATTACTTGAAATGTTTAACTACTCATTTAATCGAGGCACTCTGCCGCCCACCCTTATGCAGGCTTCCATCTCTCTAATTTATAAGAAGGGTAAGGACCCACTGAGCTGCGCTTCTTATCGACCAATATCACTCCTTTCGGTAGATGTTAAAATACTCGCAAAAATTCTAGCTCGGAGATTGGAGTCTGTCATGCCCAAAATCATTTCAGAGGACCAGACGGGATTTATAGGGGGAAGACACTCATACTCTAATATAAGAAGGCTTCTCGGCGTCATCCTCTCTCCATCTTCCTCTAACATCCCAGAGGCAATAATATCTCTTGACGCCGAGAAGGCCTTCGACAGGGTGGAGTGGGACTACCTCCTCTTTTGCCTGAGACAGTTTGGTTTTAATACTAACTTAATATCATGGATCAGATTACTTTATTCATCTCCCTGCGCCTCAGTGTGCACAAATAACCAACGTTCTATTTCGTTTCCACTTTTTCGGGGAACACGACAGGGGTGCCCGTTATCCCCATTATTATTTGCGCTGGCGATTGAACCGTTGTCGGCTGCTCTAAAAATGGAGGAGGGACTTGGGGGATTGAGAGATGGGGCATAAAGCATCAAGTTTCGTTATATGCAGATGATCTGCTTCTTTATGTAAGTAACCCATTAACAAGCATTCCACGTATACTGACTTTGCTGAATGTTTTTGGTCGTCTGTCGGGATATAAGCTAAATATCTCTAAAAGTGAATACTTGCCAATAAACCAATTAGCCATAGCCATATCACCATCAACTATACCCTTTAAAATTGCCAATACAGGATTTAAATACCTTGGCATTACAGTTACACAATCCTTACGAACAATGCGAGAGCAAAATTTCACTTCATTAACAACGACGGTCAAGTCCGATTTACAGAGATGGAATTACCTTCCGTTGTCCTTAGCCGGTAGGATACAAATTATAAAAATGAATATATTACCAAGATACTTGTATGTTTTTCAATGCCTCCCCATTTTCCTCCCCAAGTCCTATTTCACAACTATAAATGATATTATCTCATCATTCATCTGGGCTGGTAAACGGCCAAGGGCAAGCCGTACAATGCTTTCTAGGCATAAATCGGCTGGGGGACTGGGTCTACCCAATCTTATTGGTTACTACTGGGCTGCCAATGTGCATAAGATAATATCTTGGTTTACTTTCCCTCAATCTAGTTGGTGCCAGAGTGAGTCAGCCTCCTGCTCCTCGTCGCTGCTAGCATTAACATGTAACATGTTGCCCTTCTCCCCAACAAGTTTCACGTCTAACCCGGTTGTAGTCGGAACTCTAAAAATTTGGACGCAAATAAGACGCCACTTCGGATGGCTCACCCCCCCTTTAGCAACTCCAATTTGTAATAACCATCTGTTCATTCCAGCAAAAACAGATTCACGTTTTTCAGTTTTAGAAAGCAAAGGGCTATGTAGTTTGGGAGACCTGTACATTGATGGCATATTTGCGAGCTTTAACCAATTAATTTCTACCTTCAACCTACATAAATCAGACTTTTTCCAATACTTCCAGTTACGGGACTTTGCGAAAACACACGCCACGTCATTTCCACGGATTCCAACACCCAGCGGGATGGACCTGGCTCTTAAGGCTAAAACTCTATCAAAGGGCCATATCTCCTTTCTTTATAATTTATTGTCCACCAACAGTGAATCTATTTTACATAAGATCAAGATGAACTGGGAGTCAGAACTTCAATTAAATCTGTCTGAAAAATTTTGGGAAGGAGCCATGGGGATTGTTAACTCGTCATCCAGCTGCGCTAGACTGTCACTAATACAATTTAAAGTCTTTCACAGATTACACTATAGTAAGGCCAAATTATCAAAGCTCTATCCAGGCAAATTTGATGATACTTGTAGCAAATGCTCGCAGGTCCCATGTAACCTTACCCACATGTTTTGGACATGCCCCAAGCTGTCTGAATTCTGGCGACTATTCTTTAAAACAATTTCAGATATATTAGGCATAAATTTAACTCCAACCCCACATATTGCTATTTTTGGCAAGCCCCCAGACGACATCCGTACCACAACAACTCAAAATAACATAATCGCCTTCTCCTCTCTTGTTGCTCGCAAGAGAATTTTGTTATTGTGGAAGTCTTCTCAACCACCATTAATCAAAGTTTGGTTACATGACATTTTAGGCCTTTTGAAATTGGAGAAAATCAAATTCTCGCTTAGGGGGTCAACTGACAGGTTTTATATTCATTCGAGACCACTACTTAATTATCTAGATGGGCTGCCAGCTCAGGAAGTCTCTTTGTAGGGTCCCACTATATGGTCACATATGTACTATTCCTTCTGTCTCGGTTCGCCGGCGGCAGGTAGCCCCCCCCCACCGATTTTGATCTGTTCACCCTAAGACACTCCAACATAACAGATAACTCGCTTTAATGTCTGAGGAGTAGGCAGCAATTGTTTGATATTTACACTGCACTGTGAATGATTAACACTAGCAACTTACATTGGTATCTTTAATTATTACTGTGCAGGTATAGGTGTATTTAAATGTATGTATGAGTACATATAAAGGTTTTTGTATGTATTTTTTGTATTTTATTATTATCATTATTATGATTATTATATATTTATTTATTTTATTTATTTATTTATTTTTATTTTTGTTATTTATTTATTTATTTATTTTATTTTTATTTTTTGTATAAGTGGATTATGGGTTTGGGGAAGGGGGATCTTGTTCAGTTAAGTTCATAAAAATGGGAGAAAAAGACATTGTAGGACATTGACATTTTGTATGCACTCCATGTTTGTAAAAAAAAAAAACAAAAAAAAAAAAAACAGATTCAGTATAAAAACAGTGAAATGCAAACTCAGAATATGACGCATCTACTGTAGCCTACGTTTTCGAAAAATTTAACTTTCAATTGTTTCTAGTGCATGTGGCAAAGAGGTTTGCATACTTCAGCTAAGCAAAGAGGCTTGTACTAGAAATGCAAACAGTAACATTTTGTACAGTAAATTGGTGTGTGTGAGATCAGAAAGACTTGTATTTGGCTTATTCAGTAATCAAATGTTATACCTATCTATACAACACAGTGGAATATTGTAATAAGTATAGTATAGCACTCCTATTAGTCAAACCTTTTTTTATTTTATTTACTTAATTGTTTATTTAATTTTTGTTATTATACCCTCATTGGGGACTGAGCCCCCCTAAAATGAAAATCCTAGAATCGCCCCCATTGAACATTATAACAATTTGCTTTATTTACCAGCTTTATTTGTAAATGTAATTATTTTGTGCTTATTTGTGTTTAACCTAAAGTACAAGTAAATTATTGGTGACTTACATACCAGTAGCCCATCTAAATATGATTTTATAATTTTGCTATATTGACCTACTTTATTACCCTCCACTATAATGAGCAGCAATAAACTACATTTTGGTATGGTTTATAATGCCTAGTCATACTTCTTTTGAAATTACTTTTAAAAGACAGTATCTAGTAATATCACATAACGTGGAAGGAAAGGGCGAACAAAGATGAATCCTATTCTTTTAAGATAAAGTTAGATAAAAGATAAAGTTTAAGATAAAATTAAGATAAAGTCTTTAATACAATTCACAGACAGGTATTGTATTTAATACAGTTTTCAAGACAGGTAAATCCACAGGCAGGGTATCATACAAACACATCATGTTGACGTTGACGAGACCGGACAACAAACACAGAACTGAATGCAATTTATAGAGACAGGTGATAACGATGAAGATAATTAAGGCACAGGTGAAACAAGGTAACTAATTAGGACACCATGAGGGCAAGAAGAACCACATATGGGCACAGCAGGGAGAAACCAACATAAACAGTCCAAGGGGTGTTACATTACTCTCCTCTCCGACCAAGGCGGAGCCGGAGGGACGAGAGAGCCCAGTGGAGCTGGTGGGCCGACAGGTGACGGTGGAGACAAAGGAGCTGAGAGCCGGGGTGAAGCCTCAGGGTCACAGGGCCAAGGCGGAGTCCAGGACTCTGAGGCTGGAAGCGAAGACGAGGGACCCTCCAGTCCTGATGCCGATGGAGACTGGCAGACCCGTGGCAAGCCCACCCCACAGATGGTGGGCTGAGGGGCTGCTTGATCGAGATAACAGAGGGAGGGTTGGAGGGAAATTCAGGCACGTAGACAGTTCAGGGCAGGTAGATTGTTCAGGGCAGGCAGAAAGTTCCATTTCTATATCCTCAGAAAAATTCAAATCTACTTCCATATTTAATTGTCCCACATCCAGGCATTGCTCACCCTCAGCGGTGGTGCAGTGGGTGGTGCTGTCCTCAGCACCCCCACGCCCATCAGGAACATCCACCTTCGCGGGCTCTGTGGCCGGCTCTCGCACCTGGTCGGACTCGAAGATGACGGTTCAGGATAAAGTCTTTAATATAATTCACAGATAGATTCCAAAACAGGTAAATCCACAGGCAGGGTATCATTCATACATACACATCACATTGACATTGACAAGACCGGACAACAAATACAGAACTGAATGCAACTTATAAAGACAGGTGATGACGATGAACATAATTAAGGCACAGGTGAAACAAGGTTAACTAATTAGGACATTATTTAAACAAGTTTTTTTTTGTTTTGTTTTTTAACTTCACAAGGCCCATATTATAGTTAAGGTTATAGTTATAGTTATAGTTAATGAGGGCAGGAAGAACCAAATATGGGCCTTGTGAAGTTGAATAAAAAAAATGTGTTTAAATAATTTGTCTATTTTTAAGGTCTGTAAGAGGACAAACTTAGATTGCAAGAGAAATTGTTAATATTTAATTTTTTTCCAACCTGCAATGAACAAATGTCATTTCCACCACATCTCAATATACAGCTGTTATTTAAGAATAGAAAAACGTATGCCACTCAAATTGTCTAAGATCATTTTTTTAATTAGTTTTGCCAGTGTTTCCACAATATACAATAATTATACACTTGTCAATGAGATAAATTAACTGCTTTAAGGACCAAATTCTGACCTGTACACCTATTGTCACGTAGGGAGGGAAACGAGAGACGTGCGGATCCATACGCAAACTTTTATTATAAGGACGAGACATAGACATGGTCAAAGGCAGGCAGGGTCGGGCAACAGCAGTCAGGAACACAGACAGCAAGAAGAAGAGTAAGACTAAAACAGGCGGGGGTCAGTCCAGCGGCGAACGTTATCCGACAGGGGCTAGGCAGAAGAGTGGTCAGACGAGCGAGGGTTCAAAACGAGACAACGGGAAAACTAGACACGGGGGGAAACTAGGAGATACGCTTAGTACGAATGCAATGGAAAATACAATACAATACTCGGCCAGGAGTGACAAGAAGACCGGGGTATTTATACAGTCTCTGATTGGATGGGGGGGAAGTGCAATGGCTGATGGGGAGTGTAGTCCGGGGTGTGGTGTGGCAGTCCGTGCGTGACAAAACGCAAGAGCGACGTCTGGTGGGGAGCGGTCCGCAGCTCACCGACCAGATCATGACACCTATCACACTCTGAAATTAAATATTGGTTTGGGTAAGAGCTTATTAGATAATAACTTTAATTTTTTTATATTAAGTAGAGCTTAAACGTAAATTGTGGATACATTTTTCATGTGTGATAAGAACTTTTAAAATATTTTTTAAACGTGTGTTGTGATGGAAATGATGGTCGTGGTGGAAATGACAGGGTGCTGTGGAAATGACAATGAATTCATGTGAATGTGGGGAAACAGAGATATTTATTAGAAAAATTCATAAATGCATCACACTCATTAAACTCAGTTCACAAAGTCATTAAACATAACCACACCTGTTTTTAGTGTATTGCTGAGTTTGACGTATAAAAGTGATTTGTCTCACAGATGAACGGTTACAGTGCATACTGTAAATAACTGACACAACTGATGGCAAGGCAAAAATATAAGCAATAAATCATGCATCAAAATTTCAACATTGTGAGATAATTATGAGGCTATATAATTGTGAGAGGTCAGGGTCAGCTTTTTATTTTGTTCCTATTGGCCTGTGATCTTTCTTTTGTTGTTGTAGGTGGCATCTTAAAAATAGATAAAAATGAAATAAATTATTATAAATGTAATATAATTTAGAAATAAAAATAATATAATAATGTAAATATAAATATAAAGCGTATTGTAATAAATTATAATATAAAAAGTATTACACAAATCTACTCTTGCAATCCATATCAATGGTACTTAGTAACTATAAATGCCATTTCCACCACATGCTGTCATTACTACCTCAAAGGGTGTGGTGGAAATGACATTTCTGTTTTTTTGTTGTTGTTTTTTTTTGTGGAAAAAAAAAATGGAAGATAGCTTTACTGATTAGCTTTGAATTAATACTTAGCATTTCATGTTTGCAAAACACTCTTAATTAACTTCAACTTTTTTTTTAGCTTTTTAAAAACTAAATATTTTGCTTGATTTTTCGTCATTTGTTGTTGATGAAAATTTAAATTCCCTCCATGTCCAACATCTGTTCTGATGTCACTAAACATTTCCATAGAAAACACCTAAACAATCATTAACACAAACTTTTTACAGGGACATTACATTGTTGTGGTGGAAATGACACCAATACTGTGTAATAGCTGTATTTTGTATAAAAAGTAATATTGATAGTGGTCTCACACTAAATACTATAATGTATTTTAACTCTTTTAATAGTGCTTAATTCAGGTACATAGGTAACTTAATTCAGGTACATCAGGTAATAGTTACCAGATAAGTTATATTTTAAACTGTGTTTTCATTGTTAAAGTTTAAAAGTCTGGGTGTGCGACAAGGAGAAAACAGTGATTTTGACACCTATAAGGAGGTGGAAATGTATAAAAAAAAAATCATAACAGAAAGGCAGTAAAAAGTTTTTAAGGTGGTTTTATTGTTAGTTTGAAAAAAAAGAGGAATTTGTCCAAAATTATAAGTATTTTTAACAGTATGACCAAAGAACATAAAAGTGTCCATAGTCTAAGAATTACCCACATATGCATTCACATTTTAAAGTCTTCTTTAAGAAAATTAACATAAAACACAAAATTGTTGCTCTTCATCGTGTTCACCATTTGTTTGAATATTTTTCATTAATTAACTGTATAATTGTACTGTACATGTCTACTATTTGGACATCACCTTGACATAGTCACCACTGATAAAGTACTAAACTGATTGTAGAAACTATACAATTCTGTCAAGCTTCTTTGCAATGATGTGTATCATGGAAAGCGCTATACAAATGAATATGAATTGTGTGTGTGTGTGGTCATCAAAATGCAGAGATGTTCACCTGCATGATTTAGCAAAATTGTTTCTAAACTATTTGGCCAAGGAGATTTGCACTAAGTTGATGTATTGCAGGGGTGCTCAATCCTGGTACTTGATAATTACAGATAGGTGTGTTTGATTAGGGTTGAAACTAAACTCTGCAGGAAAGTCGATCTTCAGGAACAGGGTTGGGCACCCCTGATCTATTGTGATTTCTATCTACCATAAAAATGCTGCTTCTCTCTAATAACAGGTTTAGCCACACCATTCCAGCAGAGGGAGCCCTTGCCCATGTACTGACTGTTACTGCTCCCTCTGCTGCTTCTATGGTTACTTCCTGTTTGGCAGCAATTTAAGGAGGGCCATGCCAAACAGGACTCCATGAAGTATTGCTGTGCCTGTGTGGATTCTACCAAGCGGTTTCCTTGATTCATTCCATTATTTCCATGGCCTTTGTTTTGTTTCATAGCCATAGTTTTGTCTTGTTTCATTGCCTTGTTCTTTCCATACTTTGGACTGTTCTCTGGTACTTTAACCTTCTGCCTGTTTATTTGATTAGGCTTTGTCTTGTCCTGGATATCACTGTTTGTTGGAGATCAACCCTGCCTGTCTGACTACTTTGTGTTCCAATAAAGCTTGCACTTGGATCTATCCACACTGTTGAGTCCCATTGCAGAATACTTAGCCTACCACAGATCCAGCAGCTTTTGAAACACAGATCAAACATGAACCCAGCATCACGCCTTACCCAGGTAATCGGGCTATAGAGGAATATGTGGTGGATTTTTGTGAGGTATGTCATTTGGTGGAATTTAATGATGTTGCCCTTAAGGGTATTTTTTGTAATGGAGTGAAAGACCGTTTATATGACCTGATGGCAGATAACAAATGCTCAGCTACGCTTGAGGAATACATTCACATGTACATTGGCTTTGCTGCTGGCTGGATCATCATTTACTGTGGGGATTGCGGATAAGGAGCACTGCAATCCTACACTCTAAAAAAACGCTGGGTTAAAATAACCCAAATTGGGTTATTTTGGTAACCCAACGCTGGGTCAAATATGGACAAACCCAGCGTTGGGTTATTTTAACCCAACTTGTTGGGTTAAATCTTTGTCAAATGTCAAAATGTTTACGTCACCATTATAGTGGTCAGTGTTAGCATTAGTTGGGCTCTTGACCCGTAGCTTTTTAATATTAGCTTTTGTTCAATTGTTTAGTTAAACTAGCCAAAGAGCAAAAGTCATGCAGTGGTGATAATTCTGTTTTAAAATAAACTTAATTTGAGCCACTGAAATCATTTAGAGTTTTATATCCTTTATTTATTACAACTGCCTTGTGGTTTCACAGCAGAAAAAAAATGATAAAGCCTGAATTTTTGTTTACATTTTAAATGGACTTTTTACAAGCTCCTCCGATCAAAAAAAAATTTCAAAAGCTGTTCTTTTAGGCACACACAGACATCATGAATCAGCATACGAATCTCAAAAATGGTGACAAACAGCATATTCAGAAACAGATCAACTCTAAACATCACGGAAATCATCAGCTCATAATTTATTCATGCCACAATGCATGATGGGAAATATGGATAAGTTTTGATTGGCTACAACATATGTTTTTGTTGGTCACCATTGTTGTGATTCTCATGCTGATTGTTGATGTCTGTGTGTCTAAATCTAAAAAATGTTTATATTTTTTCCGGTCAAATAAATTTCAGAAACACCTGTCTGATTAAACCAACATAAACAAAATACAACTCACTTATTCTGATCGCTACTTCTTGACTTTGTCAAAGCATAATCAAAACCACAAAATCTCATTTCTTCTGGTTTGTCTGACTGTTGTAACTCAATTACAACACCCAAACAAAATCTAAGATTAAGAAGTTACTGGTAAAGAGCTAAACTAATGCTAACACTCGCCACTATAATGGCGACTTACAAAATTAGATTTTCTCCTTTTGGTGATTCTGCTTATTAACATCAGGCGTCTTTAATAATGGTCAATCATCACTCAATGAATCACTTAATTAACTCATTAACTCTAACACTGCTTCAGTGTTCATTTTAACACTCTTGAGTATGGACTCAAACTCCCGGGGGAGTTCATTTAACACTGGGCTTTTTGCTGTGTAGACTTAACCTACTTTTTTTTTAGTTTGTCTTAGCTGATAAATTCAGGTATTCTTTACTCAGACATATAGGATAGAATCTACCCAAACAAACTGAGTGCAAATTGTTACATCAGTTTACCCCATTATATTGAGTAGATTCTATAGGTTGCTTTTTACAGTGTAGCGCTTGGCTCGTCGAGTAGGGGGAGTGGCTTACTCTCTTAACTGTCACTTGATTGGATAAAATCAGTAACCCAATGTTGGGTTACACAAAAACAACCCAACACAAAAACAACCCAACTAAATGACCCAACAGGCTTAACCCAGCAGTTGGGTTAAAAAAACAACCCAACATTTTTTAGAGTGTACACTACCAATCACATCATAGCATTTTCACACCCCAACCTTCATGTCCGGAATTATTAATATCATCCCAGAGCCCTCTTATGCCATGCCTGGCACGCCAAAGCCTGCTCACGTCATGTCTTGCAAGCCAGAGCCCTCTCATGCCAAGCCCGCCAAACCAAAGTCTGCTCATGTTATGCCCACCAAGCCACAGCCTCCACTTATCATGTCTGTTCCAGAGTCTGCACCTGTCATGGCCACCCTTCCAGAGTCAGCACCTGTCATGGCCACCCTCCCTGAGCCAGCTCACAAGATGGCTGCCATCCCCAAGCCAGTTCACAAGGCTGGCTGCCACACCTGATCCTCATCGTGCCAAGGTCATCTCATCCGAATCTCATCCCATTATGTCTGCCATACCCAAAGCAAGTCAAGTAATGGCTGATCCTCTGCTGTCAAGTCAAGTCAGAGCTGCACTTTCAGTGCCAAGTCAAGTCAGAACTGTTGTTCATGAGCCAAGTCAAGTCACAGCTGGTCTTCATGAGCCAAGTTAAGACACAGCTGCACTCCCAACAGAGCCTCTTCAAGACATGGCTGTTATCAAGAGCCTCGCCAAGCCACGGCCGTCATGCCAGAGCCTCATGAACTCTCGACCTGCCCCGTTCTGGCCAAGAAGGCCGATCCCAAACCCTCTGATTGTTCAGCCACAGCTCTAAGGAGTTCACCTGCCTCATTAGCCCCACATTGGTGGATGTCTGCTCTGCTATGGATGTCATTTGTTCCACTGTGGGTATCTTTGCTTCTGTAACGCCACGCCAGCAGAGGGAGCCCTCTCGCACTTGGATCTATCCACGCTGTTTGTCAAGTCCTGTTACACCACACCACCATTGCTCTGATACTTCCTGTCCATTGTGAGAGTGAGGGTGTAGTTTAAAGCTTCTAAGCAGCAAAACTGAGAGTGTGGGCAAAGCACCAAATTCTTTTTTTACTGTTACATCCATGTTTGCTGCATTGTCACAGCAAATACTCTTTCATATTGAATTCATTAAGAATATCTTCTGTTTCTTCTGCTACAACATCCCCTGTCTGGGATGTGTATTGAAGGAGTGGACACCTTTTTGGAAAAAGCAGAAGTCGTCACTGGTCCGTACTTGGAGAAAGGGAATCTCTGGACTTTCTTTGGATGTTTGGATGAGGATGTTCATAATTCAATATCCCATACTAAATAGTTTAGGTAAAATTCTTTTTTTTCCTTTCTTTCTTTTATTATGACTGTCGGTGTAAACTGAAACAAAGGAAGACCTTACAAAGATTTCTGGAGACTGAGAGACTGGCTTTGAGAAGATATTTGGAAAAGCAACCTCTGACTTTGGGCTTGGTTTAAAGGGAGCCTGTTCAAATTTGCTGACTCATGTCTAAAATAAAAATAAAAAATACAAAAATAAAACACTTAAAAACCTCTAGGAATGATGATATCCACTAGTTAAGACTACAGCAGTTTAATAATACGTCTTGCTGAACTTTTTTGTTGTGAAACGTTCCTGTGTTTTACACATGGATTTAACTCACTGATTTGTTTGTAATTTGTAATTGTATAAAAAAAGAAAGAAGTCATAATTAAACTTATTTTATTGTAATATTGCACCCATAAACTGATTATTTTCAATCAACATTTATTTCATTTTGTTCTTAAACAATCTGTACAACAGACATTGAATGATACAACATTAACAACACGATTATTAAAAATAATAATAATAAATAAATAACTCACAAGTTATAATTAAAATTACAAGTATTAATTTCTCTGCAATAGTCCATGGGAGAAACATTAAGTGGTTGCACAAAAATTGACTGGTACCTTTTGTAATCACATTTATGTATCACCAAGTGAATGTGAGAGAAGCCCTATTCGGACAGTAGGAAGATGTGTAAAAATCGATGTACATGGCACCTCAGTGATAAAACTCATGGATTTGATTTATTCACAGTGTGATCATATGAACCCAGGAATGCACTGCTCATATGGCCTGTCACATAGTTGTCTGTTATACATTAAATGTCACATGCTTGGATTAAGAATAAATTTAAATTTAATAATACGTTATTTAAATCTCAGGTTCAAAAAGAGACCCACTATAGCTGAAATGGTTTTCTTAAATTTTATCTCTCAAAATGATAGGTGTCATGAGAAATGTGAAGATTAGCAGAAATAAGTTGCATGCAACCTCTTATTTACATGAGGTAAATCAATCAATCACGTTTATTTATACAGCGCTTTTTAACAAAACAGGATGTGTCAAAGCAACAGTTTTTAATAGGACAATAGTGTGTCAATAATGCAAAAGTTCCATGTTGCAGCAAAGTCAGATTGCAGAGGACTCATTTAGGACATTTAGGGATATAGAGGTCGTCTCTAGGTGCTGATCCATCATCTGGTGACCTTGGAATAAAAAAGAAACAGACTAATATTAGTGTAGATGCCATTCTTACAATGCAATGAGTACATCAGGTGTTATGAAAATTATTCCTAGTTCCGGTTGACCTAATTAATGCAGTCCAACCATCCTTTAATGGACTTGAATTATAGAAATGTGTTAATGTGTTGTGTTGGCTGGGTTAAAGAGATGGGTCTTTAATCTAGATTTAAATTGACAGAGTGTGTCTGCCTCCTGAACAGTGTTAGCTAGATTGTTCCAGAATGTGGGCGCTAAATAAGAAAATGATCTGCCGCCACAGTTGATTTTGATATTTTGGGTATTTTCAAAATTTAGAGAACGCAGTGGACATGAGGGACTATAATGACAAGGCTGCTTGGTTTATATTTTTATGTATGTAATTGTAGGCCTATATTTTAAAATTGTATTGCCATACCTATTACTGCCATAATAATGACTAATTTAAAATGTTTAAGTACTTTTCTTGTCTTTTTGTTCTTAACAGCTCCTACCCGCTGTGCTGGAGAAGTTATGAAATATTTTTGTTGTAGTTCATTTTGAATCGATTTCTTCGACCACACAACCTTGGTGTCTAAAAAACAGCATGTAGTTTGGCTGAGAATTTTTACGAGGGTGGTGGGAGAAAAACATCAACATTCTGGATTCGGATGGCCCTGTAAATGTTGAAATTCGTTTGCGTCCCCATGATTAACAGTTACCGACTGAATCTGGCTATTATGTGCTTTTATCAGGTGGAACCAAACTTACACCATTTTTCATACATCTCCATTTTTGCACCATTTTGGACTCAGCAGTATCAGATCTTCAGTGTTAGCTCCTTTGATCTGCAACTCCTCCAGGTAACTGAAGAATAAAATAAAAGATCAATCAATCATACAGAAATTGTCTACTGTTTTATAAATATATTGATAATGTAATACAGACCAACTGAGTACTACTGCCCTGAGAGCAGCACATAATTCAGTTTAGTACTGTTATTTTTACTCCTGCCCAGATAGCAGCGCATGGTTTAGTAAAAATAACAGTAAAACAAACCTATTTAGTACTCCTGACCCAAGAGCAGCGCATAATTCAGTTTAGTACTGTTAGTTTTACTCCTGCCCTGAGAGCAGCACATAGTACACAAAAAATAATGGTAATACTAACATACTGAGTACTCCTGCCCCAAGAGCAGCGCATAATTCAGTTTAGTACTGTTAGTTTTACTCCTGACCCGAGAGCAGCGCATGGTTTAGTAAAAATAACAGTAAAACAAACCTATTGAGTACTGCTGCCCTGAGAGCAGCGCATAATTCAGTTTAGTACTGTTATTTTTACTCCTGCCCAGAGAGCAGCGCATGGTTTGGTAAAAATAACAGTAAAACGAACCTATTGAGTATTCCTGCCCTGAGAGCAGTGCATAATTCAGTTTAGTACTGTTAGTTTTACTCCTGACCCGAGAGCAGCGCATAGTTTAGTAAACATAACAGTAATACTAACCTATTGAGTACTCCTGCCCCAAGAGCAGCGCATAATTCAGTTTAGTACTGTTAGTTTTACTCCTGCCCTGAGAGCAGCGCTAATGTTAATGCTAGCGCTAACTGACTAATGAAATGTGACGGAGATTTGAAGGAGTTCTGTTGTCGCTCATATCGGTATCACGGACAGCGCGGTAGCATTGGAAAAGCATGTTTTACTCAATCTACCCCATAAGCAGCTTTGGTGCGATCGACTGATAAAGCAGTTTAATGAAAATGCATATGATATGATATGTAGTCGATGATTACTTGTTCTGTGCATCTTTGCCGGCTAATTATCTCAGTAAACGTTAGAGTTATGTTGATTTATTAATATTTTTATATAAAATACATGGTACATTCACTTACCTTGCAACAAATGCCTCCCACGAAGCGCTAATAACGTTTCTGTCTGAAGTATTCCCTCCACACGTCCAAATTTCCTGACCCATCTTTCCCATCTGTGAACGAGACATTGCGTCCTCTAGAGGTCGCTATGGGGAACGCCATCTCCGTGACCCATGTCTGAAGCTTATATACAAAAACTACAACAGTGTTGGCCGGCGACAGCCTATGACATCACTTCCAGCGTGACTCGTCGCTGCTGGTGCGTCACTACCGGTTCGAACACAGTATAAAAGGCCACCGGTAGAACACAACATTCTTTGTCTGACGCTTACGTCCGAAGCATGGCGATGAGACTACAGGACGCAGTGTCTCATTCCCTTCTCAGGGAACCAGGGTTACATACGTTACCTGAGACGTTCCCTTTCGAGGAACTCAAACTGCTTCCTCTAGAGGTCGCTATGGGGAACGGTTATACCCATGCTGCCATGCTGAGGGGAGTGCATGTCATATAGAGGCAAGCACTAAGTACCACCTGCCCTAAGCTTTAAGGGAGTTGCCCCTGGGACATAGTGACGGCTGTCAGTGACATTACCCCCTTCGGGCCAGAACGCCTAGGCTACATACCCCAACTTACCTGCAAGGGTCAGAGCACTGGACCCGGGGTAGAGCCTCAAGCCTGGAAACCGAAGTATTCCTTTAAGGGGATATGTACTCGAAGAGGACCTACCAAACAGACAGAAAAAACACAAGCGTCAGGTCCGAAAAGATACAGCAAAGGAGACTAGACACATAATAGGATCGACTCACCCATCCGTGGTTCCCGCGCATGACTCAAAAAATGTGAGAAGGAAAGATCCAGCTCCAGACCATCAGTAAAGGTAGCTTTATAACCTATAAAGCTATGCTAAAACATCATAGGTCTGGTAGGAAGCACGCAGAAAGATGCCACCTAACCTCGGTCAGGTGGTAACTGCGGGGGAATTAAGAAGGGGAAGAAGGGGTGGATGGAAACATCCCTGAGGAAAGTGAGTAGATGTTTATTTACTTTGGTCCAGGCGAGAATGTTGTCTCCTCTGGATCACTTCCCTCAGGTCTTGCCTGCCTTCTCTCGGCCCACGCTTCCTCCTAGCACCACCTGCAGGTGGGGGAGGGGCGCAAGTGGCGACACTAGTCTTCTGAACTCGCCTGTGTTCCTCAGAAAGCGACGAGTCAGGACCCCCGTGTTGTTCGGGCTCGGATCTGGACCTTCGAGGAATGAAGGTTTTGAAGGCGGCTGAGCGCCTTGGGTAGGACCCAACAGAGCACTAGCTGCCGGATTATTATTAAAGAAATAACATCATCGTCATCCAACAGCTCATCCTCACCCCACGGCAGATGAGCATGAAAAGGAAAGTCCCTTTTTTAACTCCTCCGCCAGGTCCGCTTGCGATCCCCACAAGCTCATTTTCCTCTGTGCCTCGACAGCAGAGGGTCCTGAACCACGGGGAGCAGATGGCTACTCCTCTTTTCTCGAAAAAAGAGACAAGCGAGAACGGAGCTTTTTGATTGGAAAAAGCTCACAATGCATGCAGATTGCCCCCTCGAGGACATTGCGTGCGTGCTCTTCACCCAAACAATAGACGCAAAGATTGTGCATGTCATCAGGTGTCAAATAACGAGGACACAGATCCACGCACTTCTTAAACGCCTTACTAGTGCTTGCCATAATATGCAGGAAGAAGAAAGAATTTTCTTACTGAATGCACGCTTCAGACAAAAGAGTCAGTGAAGACGAAGAGGAGGTTGCGTTCTACCGATGGCCTTTTATACTGTGGTCGCACCGGTAGTGACACAGAGCAGCGACGAGTCTCGCTGGAAGTGACGTCATAGGCTGTCGCCAGCCAACACTGTTGTAGTTTTTGTATATAAGTTTCAGACACGGGTCACGGAGATGGCGTTCCCCATAGCGACCTCTAGAGGATGCAGTTCGGGTTCCTCGAAAGGGAACCGACCAATAGTTGGTATAGGGTCATCTGGCCCTGTGTCTTCCTCTCTTGTCTGCAATAGCCAGCAAAACTTGCTTTGCAAAAATTAAGCACCTTTTCAGTTTAATTGCTAATTTTCTTTTTGTCAAAGTTCTGTAAAAAAAACATTTAGATGTTCTTATAGGGACCTGGAATAGGCCTGCTGCATAAACTCTGGATTCAGGATGGAATGTTAAAGGTTTTTAATATTGTTTTTTTTAACAATCATATGTATTATTAATAGTAATGATGTAACTAGATACGTACATTTTGATGACAAACTTTTATGTTGGCTTTACAGAGCCTTGTCTGAAAGTTTGAAATAGCTTTGAAAAAGTTTTAATTATATTGGTAGGTTATTGGTTATTATTATGGTAGGTGAAGATAATTAGGAAAGTAAATTTCTACATTATGAGACACAATTGTAATGTACTCTCCAAAATTGACAAAAATGCAAATTTAATATGAGGGGGTTAAAAATGTCCTACAATTAAAATAAATCTATTATAACTGTAACAGTGAAATGTACAAAAAATAATTTAAAATTGTCATTTTAGGGAAATTGGTACCTACTTAGAAACCACTCTGTGCTCTTGCCAAGCAGATCAGCACGGAGCACATTGTTTGCCAAGTCTTCCAATAACCCAAGATAAGCCATTGCACTGAGACAAGCGTTTGTCACAGCTGTCTTTTGTAGGGCTTGACACTAATTACGCACATGTCTGTTTAAAACTAGACAAATGATAAACTGACTAATAATTAAAAGAAACAGAACATATGTGAATTGCCTAATGCATACTGTGACACTCTTAAATGTTTTTTATGTGTAGTGTCGCTATTCTACCACTATATTGTCTGTATAAGCATGCTCAGAGATGTGCTTATATTTACACACAGTTCTACATATAAGTACAAGTTGGTAGATCCCACACTTTGCCTGAAACTGGTCTTACGCACTCATTAAGCACACATCTGTGCATACGTGCTGTTGATAGGGCCAGAACCTCTACAATAGTCTTACTCAAACAGAGTTGTCCTGACTGAACTGTTTCTTGTTGCTTTCATTGGTTTGTGTTGGTATAAATTCAGCCCATTTTCAGTCAGTCTTTGGTCAATTTTCAATGATTTATGCTGATTTTCTTATTGTTGTTTTTGTTCTCTGAGAATCCTGAGTATCTTTGTTTGTTTTTGAGTATATTAATAATTTGAGACTATATATATGCAAAAAATATATGCAAAAAATACATATACAAACTGCTGGTGTGTGGTGCACTTGCTCCATTGTACAGTGGCTTCTGTGGCATCAGTGAGTGAGCAGAGACCCCCTGAAATGATTGTAAAGAACTTTAGGTGTACAGTAGTAAAGTGCTATATAAATTACTCTTTCAATAGTATGTTTAATAACAGGATAATAAGATGTAGAAAAGGTAAAAAAAAAGTGAGAAACATAATGCATGTAGACAACAAATTGTTTTACTTTGCAGCCTAATTATCACAAAATCATATGTTCAAAACATTAATAGACTTCACAAATAGCCAATCTTACCAGACATCCTAAGACTAAACTAGTTCCTTAAGATGTTTGTGACGTTTGAATACTAAGATTCTTCCTGCAGGAGAGGATCTGAAATCAATCTCACACTTGTCAGGAAATAAGGAATAAACAAAACAGAAAGCTTTAAAGGCAAAACAAAAGATAAAACAGAACTGAGTAACGTTAATGTCAAATAAAGCACCAGCATCAGTAGAGTGTATATGAAAACAACCAAAATATGATAATCTAGTTTCCTGGATGTGTGAGAGTGACAATCAGCAGAACATGAAGCATCCATGTGATCACTGACACAATGTATACAAGAGAAATAAGAAGAATAGGATTCACAGCAATATCGTAAAAACAAACACAGAGAAACACAAGTATGTGTAAAATTCTAAAACATGGGGAAGAGAAAACAAGCAGTATACCGTGGATATTTCACTGAGAGAATTCCCTCTAGTGCCACCAGCTGGTTTAGGAGGATACCACAGGCTCTTGATGAGATGACAAAACCCCCAAATGTCCTTTACCTCCAGCCAGTCAGAATCTTCCATGGATGAATTTCCATTGTTATTCAGCTGCACAGCTGATGCACAGCTTGTAATTTCAGCTAAACATTCAACAACTCAGAATCAGCAGGCTGAAAACATTCATGCATTTTAGTCTGCATTACATGCCAGTTGGTCAAAAAAAAAAAAAAAAAAACATATATATATTCAGGAGATTTCTACAGCACTGTGCTGTAAATGCTGTGCTGATTTGTGCAAAATGTAGTTCTTTAAGTGTTCAAATTGCTTAGTGTACCTTTGAAGTATTTATAGAAAAAAAAAAGACATTTTCTCAGTGCTGATAAACCAGGAGATAGAAGCTTCAGAGAATTAGTGCAACTTTTGAAAAACCACAACCCCAAACCAAGTAAGACTGTGCAATGTTTTCAGTTTAATTCTCAGAACAGCCAGCCAGATCACTCTGTGGTAGATTATGTTTTGGTGCTTCAATAACTAGTAAACTTAATAAACTTTCTCCAATGCAGATCATCATATCAGTGACAGCGCAAACCGGCTCCAGTGACATGCAAGAAGTTCCCTATCGAATGGTAACTTTAGTTAGTTGTAGCCATGAACTATCCTAGGTAGCAATTTTACTTTTTAAAAAAAACACACACACACCACAACAACATTCACAACATTTTCCATTAAGTTATGAGAACGATATTTTTTAATGTTCTTAGAACGTTCAAAACATCCAGTTTTTTTTTAAACATTGTAGTTGTTTTACAAGAACGTTATTCAAAATGTTTTAGAACATTCCAGTCTCTCATTATATTAATGTTTTAAAAACATTATTAAACCAATTATTAGAACATTCTCTTTTCGTTATATTACCTGTCACAAGGAGTCCAAAGATAAAGACGAAGATGACGAAAACTCAAACAAGGTTTATTAAAGAACTCCAACATACTCAGAATGCGGAACAGTGCATGTCAAACAAAATTAATACCAGACAAGTCAAGATTGAGCAAACAGAAACTTAAGTACAAACCAAATGAATGAAATAATGATTAACACCTGAGCTGTTAATCATCAAATACCTGAAAACACCTGAAATAACAGAGAATCTGTGACAGTGTCACGAACCTGGTCAGTGTTCCGTTGTCTACTCACCACCAGATGTCACTCTCGCTCCACCCACTCACTCTGACTGTCGCTTTGCATCTCGGACTGCATCTCCCATCCTCCACCGCTCTGATTGCGTCAGCCCTCGTGACCAATCAGGCATCCTCGAGCAATGGCGGCGATAGCGGAGCCCGTTCACAAGATGGCGGCGGCGCCGGCGTGCGCTCACAAGATGGCGGCGACGGCGGAGCCCGTTCACAAGATGGCGGCGGAAACCGAGCTCCGTCACGTCACAGCTGCCATATCAGAGCCATATGAAGTTGCCGCTGCATTTCCTGAGCCAAGTCAAGTTTCCGAGCCAAGTCAAGTTTCCAAGCCAAGTCAAGTTGCAGCTGTGTTTCCAGAGTCAAGTCAAGTTTCCAAGCCAAGTAAAGTTGCAGCTGTGTTTCCTGAGTCAAGTCAAGCTGCAGATGTGTTTCCTGAGTCAAGTAAAGTCACTGCTGCCACCCCTGAGTCAAGTCAAGCTACAGCTGCTGTTCCTGTGGCAAGTCAAGTCAGAACTGCTCTTCCTAAGGCAAGTCAAGTTAAAACTGTGTTTCCTGTGTCAAATCAAGCCAGAACTGTTGCCTCTGTCTCAAGTCAAATTACAGCCATCTTTCCTGAGCCACTGCACAAGATGGCTGCCACGCCAGAGCCACTGCACAAGATGGCTGCCATGCCAGAGCCACTGCACAAGGTGGCTGCCACGCCAAAGCATCAGCACAAGATGGCCGCCGTCTCCAAGCAACTACACAAGATGGCCGCCATCCGGACACCACCTGTGGTCAGGATGGCCCACGTGCTGGACACCCCTCTAGTGACGGTATGGGCAGCTAAAATGGCACTTCTTAATGCCACGGCGACTACCCCAGAGTCCGGTCAAGCCACAGAGCCTGGTCAAGCTACAGAGTCGAGCAAGGACACAGCTGATTCCCATGAATCAAGCCAAGTTACAGCTGTTCTCCATGAGTCAAGCCAAGTCACACCTGTGCCCCACGAGTCAAGCCAAGTCACACCTGTTCTTCACGAGTCAAGTCACGCTATAGCTGTTGTTCCTGAGTCAAGCCATGTTGTTCCTGAGTCAATTCACGTTACAGCTGTTATTCTTGAGCCAAGCCATGTTGTTCAGGAGTCAAGCCAGGTTACGGCAGATCCTCATAAGCCAAGCCAAGCTGCTGCTGTTGTTCCAGTTCCAAGTCAAACTTCAGCCACTGCTCCAGAGTCAAGTCAGGCTACAGCTGTAGTTTTCCAGTCCAGTCCGGCTTCCCAGTCCAGTCCGGCTTCCAAGTCCAGTCCGGCTTCCATATCCAGTCACGTCAGGGCTGTCGTCCCCAAGTCGAGCAACGTCAAGGCTGTCGTCCCTGAGTCAAGTAGAGTCACTATTGATCTTCACGAAGCAGGTCAGGCCACAGTTGGTCACCACGAACCAAGACATGTCCTGCCCGACGGCTCAGAGCCCCATCACGCCTCGTCAGACCGCTCAGAGTCAAGTTATGTCTCGTCTGATCGCCCAGAGTCAACCCACGTCCCGCCTGATGGCCCAGAGCTCCCCTCTGATCACAAGCCTGCTTCAGAGGTCCCGTCAGGTCTCAAGTCTGCTCCCGAAGCCTTCCCCATCGGAGAAGCTGCGCCAATGCCTCCAGAGGTGTCGGCGTCGGCCGTAGAACCTCTTATGGAGGGGGCGTTAACTGCTAAACTCTCTGCTTCTCCCTTTTTCCTGTCTGCATCCTCTGTCACTGTTCTCCCCAGGTCCCCGTCCAAGACGCAGCCTCCTGTTCCGCCCCGGAGGGCTGTTGTGCCTCCTGTTCCGCCCCGGAGGGCGGCTTCGCTTCCTGTTCCGCCCCGGAGGGCTGCTCCGCCTCCTGTTCTGCCCCGGAGGGCTGCGGTACCTCCTGCTCCGCCTCCTGTTCCGCCCCGGAGGGCTGCTGCGCCTTCTCCCCCTACTCTGTCTGCCTCCTCTGTCCCTGCTTTCCCCAGGTCCCAGACCGTGACGCAGATTCCTGTTTCTCCCTGGAGGGCTGCTCCGCCTTCTGCTCTGCCTCCTGTTCCGCCCTGGAGGATCGCCCCGCCTCCTGTTCCGCCTCGGAGGGCTCGGGCGTCGCCTGTCCCGCCTCCGGCTCCGCCCTGGAGGGCTCCTGCGCCTCCTGCTCTGCCTCCGGCTCCGCCCTGGAGGGCTCCTGCGCCTCCTGCTCTGCCTCCGGCTCCGCCCTGGAGGGCTCCTGCGCCCCCTTCTCTGCCTCCGGCTCCGCCCTGGAGGGCTCCTGCGCCTCCTGCTCTGCCTCCGGCTCCGCCCTGGAGGGCTCCTGCGCCTCCTGCTCTGCCTCCGGCTCCGCCCTGGAGGGCTCCTGCGCCTCCTGCTCCGCCCTGGAGGGCTCTTGCTCCGCCTCCGGCCCCACCCTGGAGGGTACCTACTCTGTCGGTCCTGCCTCAATCTCTGGGCTTCCCTCATGGACCTGGTCCTCCAGCCCTCGCCCTGTCTCCCTCCCATCCCACCGCTCCCCTGGACTGTTGTTTCTTTCGAGCGTCTGGAAGCCGCTCCTTGGGGGGGGGCTATGTCACGAACCTGGTCGGTGTTCCATTGTCTACTCACCACCAGATGTCACTCTCGCTCCACCCACTCACTCTGACTGTCGCTTTGCATCTCGGACTGCATCTCCCATCCTCCACCGCTCTGATTGCGTCAGCCCTTGTGACCAATCAGGCATCCTATAAAACCCCGGTCCTTCTCAGTTGCACTTCCTGGATTGTTGTTTCGTTGATTCGTTGTACTGTGTTTCTATTCCTGTTTTCCCTAGTGTTTTCCAAGTTCCTGGTTTTTTGATCTCCTGCCTGGTTTTCTCGTTTACGTCTGTCTAGCCGCCTGCCTTGTGTTTTATCGCTCGTTATTATCAGACTATTCTCTTGGATCGCCTGTTACATTCCTGTCTGCTCCTGTCTCGACCCTGCCTGTATGACCATGTCTCTGTCTCGTCCTAATAAAAGCTCGCTTATGGATCCGCTCGCCTCTCGTCAATCACTCCACGTAACAGACAGAATGCCCAGTGACTTTGTGCCGTAATGAAAAAAAGGAGAAGGAGGTAGGGTGAAGGCTTTGGAGGAGGTCGAGGAATTGAAGAAGGGCTGGAAAGGAGCAGGCAGAGGGCTGGTGAGTATTTCAGTGTCCCAGTCAATCAGCCAATATTCACCAGAATCAATCTCCACCAAAATTCCCACTGGGACGTCTGTTGCCGGCTCACACCTCTGGTTAGACTCACATTGGGGCTTCGGCTCCAGAGCGTTTGTAGGCGCTGTTGTTGCAGGCTCTTTGCATGAAGTGGGTAGAAGCTCTCCATCTGCGGGGGGCTCTGGCATTGTTGTCCTCATGGTGACGAAAGTTGGCGGGCTGTGCTCTGGGTCTGCCTGTGCAACGTCTGTGTAGTGTGGCTGGACGAGGCTGCTGTCTTCCTCCACTTTGCCCATTGTGAATGCGGATCCGTTCGTCTACAGTGTGAAGTTGATGTAAGCTTCCAAAGTCCAACATCGATCTCCACAGGGCATAACAAAGCAGAGATCTTCGTCCAGTCCACACAGAAATCCCTCCATCAGACAGACGTCATCACAGATGGCAAGATGGCAGAAAGCTCCAAGTCTCTGCCATTCTGGAACACAAATACAGTTCCTCCTTCCAGCAAAATATTGCCCCTCATCGGGGCAACATTAATGGAAGCAATGTTCTGTTTTCTTCTAATTTCTTGGGTCTGGTATTCTGTCACAGGTAGTCCAAAAAAAAAAGACGAAGATGACGAAAACTCAAACAAGGTTTATTAAAGAGTTCCAATATACTCAGAATGCGTAACAGTGTGCGTTAAACACAATCAATGCCAGACAACTCAAGAGCGAACAAACAGGAACTTAAATACAAACTAAATGAATGAAATAATGATTAACACCTAAGCTGATTAGATGAATTACCATGACAACTGAAAAGTGGCGGGAAAACAGAACAACGAAGAACATGTGGCTGAAGAACCAATCAGAAGTCCATGAAAACAAAACTAATAGTCCATAATAAAAATAACAGAGAATCTGTGACAGGACCATTCTAAGAATGTTATGCAAAACATTAGAATATTCTATTCTTTTATTACTTTAACGTTCTTTTGATGTTTAAGATTATGGCGTAAAATTAAATAACATTTATTTACTGTTAAAGATTTTTAAGTGTTCACTAACAGTGTCATCAAACTTTAAAAACTTACCTATGCCATGTTTGGTCTCTTTTAATTCATATTTTGGTGATCTAAATGATGGTGTATATTATATGTTGATACCTATGCAACATATTAATGTTTTAAAAATCTTCAGTAGTTTTTACATCAACACCCAATCGAATTACATATGCAAAATAGTGATGGGTCATTCTTGAATGATTTGTTCATTTTGAACGAATCTTTAATGTGACTCGGGACGAACGAGTCGTCTCGGGGAGTGATTCATTCAGTAGCACATGCGCAACATCCTATTAGGTTCTGCAATGGAATTAGTTCACCTGTTTAGAGTCTTCTAAACGAGTCGTTCGTTCATCTTATGGGGCTGTCACGTGATGAACGAACGACTCGAACCCGAAGACTCGAGAGATGAACTAATCAATTCTCTTTCTGGCTCACACTGATTAGGGTTTAGCTTATGGGGCTGTCACGTGATGAACGAACGACTCAAACCTGAGGACTCAAGAGATGAACTAATCAATTCTCTTTCCGGCTCACACTGCATAGGGATAGCTTATGGGGCTGTCACATGATGAACGAACGACTCAAACCAGAAAACTTGTCGGATAAGAGGCGAGGTGAGCGAATCATAGACTAAAGACCCAGGTAAACAATGAATTAATCTTTTCTGTTTCTTATAGCATTATAGTTTTGTTTCGTTTGAAGTGTGATCAAAGTTTGTGTAAGCGGTAGATGTGTTAAGAAGGTAACAGGTAACATTTTAATTATATTTTGCTAAAATGAACGAAATGACTCAAAAAAAGATTTGTTCATTTTGCTGAACGAGACTCAAAGGTCAGAGTCGGTAAAATGATCCAAACTTCCCATCACTAATGCAAAATACCATGCTCACAGACAAAGAGTCGTAAACTTTCCCTCCAAAAGTGAAAGTCACTATTGGCTCTCGGACCTCCTGCAGGTGTAGCTTCCAGAAAGCTTAAAAACATCATGCACATGCTTTCTTTTGTTCTTCGCTCTCTTCTGCAAAATCTTCTGATCGCTGCTCGTGTGGAAGGACTCATGGGGAGCCTGAGCTGGCACAGGGCATGCCTGGCGGGCCCAACAGGCCCCAACATATAGAGCTGTGGCTCTCAACCAAGGGCCAGACATTTTCACTCAACCTTGGAATTCATCTTCGTGAAATGAGTGACTCGACTCAGTCAGTTAGGGGTTCTTTCAGAACCTAAGAGGATGAGGAGGATGAGGAGGATGAGCTAGAACTCATCGGGACTTCTCTAAGTTGCGCCAGGCCTTGCAGCCTTGTTATTCCACTCCCCAAAGATCATAGGATTTCAGCTGGGTCCCTCTCAGCTTTTGGGTCTTCTTATTTTTCACATGGGAAGAAACTCCCAGTCACCATCGAGTCAGAACATCTTTGGAGTTCATCACTCTTCAGACCCGGAAGAATGCGATTGCGATTCCAAAACCACCACTACTCTAAACCATCAAGACTTTCACCCGAGACTGCATTTGGACACTAGTTCATCGGCCAAGGCAATGCAAGTATCATACATTTAACTATACAACACAGAGATTTAGTACAAGCTGTAGACAGCACTGATGGTATCACTCAGGTGGCTGACTCTTGTCATAGCTACATTCTCTTGTCTCTCTCACTGCTTCTCCCCATGTATGAGTAATTTCATGTTTGTAATAAAACTTGTGCACAAATTACATGAGTTTTGATTCTGATTCTGCCTTAGGGTAAATTAATGTTAATGTTAATGTTCGCTGGACGAACAGATTAGTTGATGGAAAATTAATTCTGCTACAGTTACTACTGGGAGCTGATATAAATAATTGTAATTAATCATAGTTAATTGTAATTATTTATATACATTTCTCTTTTGGGCTAATGCATATTAGACTCAAAAATTTTTAATACATTCAGTCATGAATGTAATATTTAATACACACAGTCCAGGAGAACAATCCAAGTTGGGGCAGCCAGAGAACAATCTGGAAATCAGAAAACAGTCCAAGGTCAAGTATGAAGTAGAGTAACATGGGGATAACGCTCAGTAATGACAGGCAGATCAAATCAATACTTCGCACGTAGTCGGTGCTTGTGTAAATGAGATGCAGGTGAGGGGGGTTCAATCCCAAGTATGAGAGGTGATGGGAAATGAAATCATAATAGGAAATAGCTAATATTCCCTCTGGTGGTGGTGTGGCGGAGAGGGGTTCGGCAATACAGGAGCCTCTGGTGTAACAGAGACGTCCCACTGCGAGCAGCTCCTGACGCGAGGAAGCGAGCAACGCCGGGGTCTCCCACAGGGTCGAGGAGCCGGTTTTCTGGATGCGTCCTGTGAAACTCCTCAGTGAGTGTGGGGTCAGATGTCTCCAGCATTGACCCAAGATCGCTCCTCCTGACAGAACCCCTCCCAATCGAACAGATACTGGAGGATACCGCCCCGGCGTCTGGAGTCTAGCAGCTTCTGCATTCAATACGCCTTCTCGCCATCAGTCAGGATAGGCAGGGAGGTCTGTTGCCTGGCTCCCTCCTCCGTCTCTCCCCTAGGACCACCAGCAGTTTTCAGAAGACACATGGAATGTAGGAGAAATACAATAATTAGAGGGCAGTTCTAAACAAAATGATACTGGGAGATGGTTATAGAAATTTTGAACAGATCAACATAAGTAAAGGAAAGGAAAGGACATGACATGTGGCTGAGTATGGTGAGCCATACTCGGAATATGTGCTCTGCGTTTAACCCATCCAAGTGCACACACATACAGTGGTGAGTAGTGAACAAACATGCACACACCCAGAGCAGAGAGCCAAACCCATTGGCCTGGGGTTTACTCAGGATTGGGACATTGAAGCTGGTTAGTTTGCTGTTGTTGTCGTCTTACAGCATGAAGCAGATGGGTGTGAGCTCGATCCCAGACTTCCTCGCTGTGTTCCTCGCTGCTCCAGTCCAATTGTTGCTGCTGACAATATGATCTGAGAACCCATATCACCTCCTGTTTTAGGCATTCTGTCTGCCTGTTGTAACCGAATGTGACCAGATTGTAACAATTCCTTTGGTTTGGCAAGAGAGAGTGTCAGCTTTGGTGTTCTTGGTGGCCAGACTGTATGTTACAGTAATCTGAAATCTTGTGAAGAACAATGCCCAACCTGCCTGTCTGGGATTTAGACGTTTGGCCAAACGTAGAAACTCCAGATTTTTATGATCAGTGAGAACGGTGAATGGTTAGCCATTCTTAGTGCTAATTTCATGGCAAAGAGTTCATGCTTTGCCCACATTGTAGTTCCGTTAAGAAGTTGTCAGTTTATGGGAGAAGAAAGCACACGGATACATCTTCGCTGGTGAACCATGACGCTGAAACAGGATTGTGCCTACCCCAGTGTTAGATGCATCGACCTCCACAATGAATGGGCGTTTTGGGTCTGGAAAACCCCAGAAAGCATTGCAATTGTTGCTACTTGTTTGATAAAATTCACATTTCTCAGCTTAGGCATAGAGTTGATACTGCATGAGGCGTTTCAGCACAGATCTGACATGACGAATGTGTTCCTCCAGAGTGTTTGAATAGATTATTATATTGTCACTGTATACGATTACCCATCTGTCAAGCATGTCCGGAGGGCATAACCAAGTATTCATAGTGCCCACTAATGGCAGAAATTGCCTTTTTCCATTCTTCTCTCTCTCTGATTCAAATTAAATTGTAAGCATTGCGAAGGTTTTGCTTGGTGTAATACTTGGCCCAGCAGAGCTGTTCTAATGGGGCTGGAAATAGGGGCAATGGGTAGCGAAACTTAATGGTGATATCATTGAGGCCGCAGTAATATATGCATGGCCGCAGTCCTCTGTCCTTTTTCTTTACAAAGTAGAACCCAGCCGAAGCAGGAGAAGTCAAATGTCTGATGAATCCTTTAGATAGTTCTTATTAAATGTAGAGTTTCATGGCTTCGGATTCAGGTTGTGACAATGGGAAAATTCTCCCTTTAGGGGGAGTGGTGCCAGGCATCAAGTCTATGACAACAAAGTCAAACAGACAGACAACAAAACAGTGAGGTGGGAACAGAGATCCTTTCGTTTTTAGGTTTAAGCAAGATCTGAGTACTTCGGGGGCAGGTGTAAATTGTCCTGAACGCGTCATTAAACGGAGAAAGAGGGTCACTACAGGTTGTGTAGTGGACAGCACATTCCAGGGCCCAGTTTATGGCAAGGGTGCCCCTCCCTACATTTTGATTGGATCTTGGTGAGCTAACATAAGCAAACTGTCCAACGCCATCAGATAAAGATGCCTGGACAACAGCCAGACATCTCTTAGAGCACAAGAAGAAGACTTTTGATACAAAGCCCGGGAAGGACAGAACTTCCTATTGGTCAAAATGTAGTTTGTGCCCTTCACCACCTTGAGACTGATTCCTAATGGTTTGGCCTGTGACCGACCATAAAAATTCCTTAGGACCTCCAGATGCAGCAGCAGTGGGTGAAACTAAGAGAGATCAGTGAGAGCCATCCAAATCCATTCATAACTGGTTTCAAACCTTAAAACTGATACACACTACAACACACACATCTTATATTTATTCCGAGAAATAAGTATTCCTTGTGACAACAGTGTGTAGTGCAACCTCTTACACAAACTTAGCTGTTAATGGACAAATAAAAGCATGCATGACAGTTCAATCTTTTCCCATCATGTTTGGAATTAATGCGTTCATAAGATTGCCAAATGCATTCTGGTTATGGTTTGAGAAGTGAGAAATGCACAAGTAAAACTTTAGTGACACTTTTCTAGCTTCATGTTTGGACTATGCAGATAAATTACACAGCAGGAAAGAAGGGTGGGCAGAAACACCAAAGTTCTGAGTCTCCCGTTCAGAGAGACAGTAACAGATACACAGGTCTGAGTCTGCGACCCGCAAGATTGAGACAACAACAGATACCAAGTCTCCAGCTTTTGAGGCAGCAACAGATACGACCACGTTCTGATCCTCCAGCCTGTGAGGAAAGAGATAATCTATGTTCAGAGTCTTCGTCCAGCGAGACAACAGATGCAGCATCCTGAGTCTCCATCCTAGAGAGACAAAGCGGATTGCCCAAGTTCTGAGTCTCTAGCCCAAAGAGGCAGAAGACACACAGACATTTGCAACAAGGTTAAGTTCTGGTGAGCAAACCTTCACTTCAGGTACTTTTGCTTGCGTGTTCCAAGCTAAGGATCTTCAGCACCTCCAGGGCCACATCTGCATGTTCCAGATCTTAGGACCCTTGGTGCTCAAGGAAATCAGCATCCTACAGCGCTTCATCTTCAAGGCTGTTGAAACGGATTTCTGCTCCTTTCCCCTCTGTACTGCCACCAGCGCAACCAGTGGAAGAAGTCGCCGCCACCGGACTGCTCACTCAACCACAGCGAATGTAAATATCACATCCAAACCCCTTCCAGAGACCTTTGCATTGTTGTATATTATCAGTATATGAATTTCTAATTTACATTAGATATTATATAGCTGATTGCAGTTAATAACAAATCTTACAGGTATTTGTTTGATGCATAATAAGGTCCTTAACCTTATTTGTTTCAGAGTAGCAACAGTTTATCTTTCTAGATAGCTTAGCTCTGACATAGCAACATCCAACATTATCACTTGCATTTAATGCATCTTATGTACTTTATTTCTTCTTCATTCATGATATTCATTTAGTAGTTGTTAATTGCTCTTGTCTATCTTTGTTAATAAAATTTATTTTATTACAACTTTACAATTACAATTTACAATTTACAATTTTGATTTACCACCAGGAACACATTTAGCGGGTTCACTTACTTTGTAGTTTATTCATTTAATGTTTTCAAAAGAATGTTTTGTTCAGAAAAGTTTTCCAAAAATGTACAAGAAACAGTTCTGGCTGACAGCTTTCACAAAATAGTAAAACAGATTTTTGTAAAGGAATTAAAGGAAACAAAAACAGAAGGATACACAGAGCTGGGGATGCACTTTAAATCTCGCAGCTCTATATTTCCCTGTGTATCTCCAATGCACTACACACCTTAGCTTTACAGTCTGTTTGTGTGTAAGCAAAATCAAACTTTTAACCTTCAAAACACAGCACTACAAAAACACAAAATTCATCCAAAATTCCAAAAAGAAAATACTGCAATACAAAAATAAATTATACAAGACCGGAATGCTGTTGTACACTAAAGAGAATCTACCCGCAAATGCATGCGGTACAATACATCAGTGGGAATACTGTACAAAAGAAACAAAGCACCATTAGTACATTATAACATTACCCACTTAGATATCACTTGTGAAAAACAGAAGAAAACAGAATCTCACATTCACTTAATGAGAGCTGTAATCCCCCACATATTGCTGTAAACTGTGTAGATAATCAGATAAAGTATCAATCACATGAAAACACATGAAATATTTGCAAAAATTAGCAGTACAAGATATTTTATAAAGGCACAATTGAACAGGCCTACACCGCATGGTGCGACGTCATACCATCATACTTTGTAAACAAAATAACTACAAATACAATATCTCTTTGAAATAACGGAATATATATCCAGAAAGGATATTTAACAAGAATATCAGCAGGAAATACCATATTTACCATTGGATGGTCTTAAATATGTCAACGATTACGGAGAGTGCGTGTCTCCCCTCACACTGCTCGCTGCGTGTCACTTACAATATCTGAGAATGACAGCGAATGCGTATTCCTCAGGCATAATGCATACAACACCACCTACTGATGACTCAAGGGAAATACAGGTAGTCACTGTCTCTTGATTTGGGAATTTGCAGAAAGCAGCAAATAGCACTCGGTTACACTTGTGTTAATAATACAGAAGAGGTTCTACAAGTTAGAGATCCCACAAATTTTTCTTATGTGATGTACTCACAACCACACATTAATTGACACGTGATCCAAGAATCATGTCAGCTGTGACATGAGTACCCATCACTACCCTATTTCACCTCCCTAGGTTGGCGAAAGTTAAATTCACTACCTTAACTGGCATCCCTAAGTTGGCGAAAGCGAAATTTATTACAGTTGCTTGAGTAATTTTGATAGACAATGACTTTACATGTAGCATCCCATTGAATGATTTGTCCTTCCTTCCAAGAGATGTGGATTGTGTGTGCACAGCCAGGATAATCCAAGAATGATTGCGTGACTGGGTGAGTGGATGATGTAGAATCAAATTAATTTCAACAAGGAACCTCACTTGTGCAGAATTTTCCTTTCTCCGAGGGGGCACCCATCTAGCGCCTCCATTGCAAGGGGAGAGTGACAGGGTGTTGGCTTTAGTTTGTGTTGCTGAACAAATTCATAGGAAACAAAATTACCAGCTGCTCCAGAATCTAATAAAGCAGTGGTGATTGCTTTATCAGTGACAAATAACCTGACTGCTAACATTATGTTCGATGCAGAGGTTGCAATACAAGTATTTACACTCACCGATCAAGAACTAGGTGATGGACGAACCGAACGTATGTGTTCATGTGTACTGCTTGACCGCAGTAGAGGCAGAACTGGTTCTGCATGCGAGTGAATGAAGTTGCAGTAACAAAACTCAAGAACCAATTAAGTAATTTAGAATTTCAGAGCAAATTTTCAGATAGAATTAAATTTAAGAATTTGTGTTGTTGAATGACCTAGAAATTGTATCTCATTCAGTTTGTGACACCTGTCCAGGTTCAGATGCTGGGCCATCAGACAGAATAGAATCTTGAGACAATATTGGGAGACACTGCAGGGTGATGGCCCATCATATGCAGTCAATCCAAAAAGCTGATTTCTAAGTACAAAATGGATTTCAGTGTGATGAACTGACAATCTAAATTTAAACTTTTAAATAAAATGGAAAACAACAGAAATAATGTGTGGGCACGGGACATTCCTAATATAATCTTGTTAACCAAATAACCTGGAGAAGATTACCTAGATATAATTTTATCAAAATAGCAGCACTTGCTGCAAATCTAACCTAAACATCTGTGTGATAATACACATATTTTACAGATTATCTTGAACATGCACACACTATAAAATATAATTAAGATTATCATGATGGAGGGAACACCTCACATGATCTTAGCATGCTAGCAGCTTTATGCACTCACTATGTTCAAGACTGAGAAGATTTCACGCCAGAGCTTTCCTTTCTCCATGCGGTTGTGGTATGTTTCCAACATATTATTCATGGATTTCATGTGACGTCACACAGTAGCGCAACCGCCATTTGTAGGACTGAACTGCAATTCAGTCTATCTGCTGTGTTGTGCTGTGGGCTGTGATAACAGCAAATAACAGTGCATTATTTACCAAGAGATGTGGATGTATGGGTTCATTTTGATTAAATATTTCTCATAAGCATAGATGCGTTTTTACATTTTAGTATTTTACTGTAGTGAGTTTACAAAGAATGTTCATTTCGCATCTGAGACTGCTGATTTGCCAGAACACTTTCATTATGCTCCACCTAAAGCTTATAAATCAACGAGATGTTTTTGATCTGTGACAAGACTGTTTGAATGCTGTTACGAATCTGGTCGGTGTTCCGCGGTCCGCTCACCACCAGATGTCACTCTCACCCTATCATCACACACTGACTGTTGCATTACACCCCAGACTACATCTCCCAGTATCCATCGCGCTGATTGCATCAGCACCCATGACCAATCAGCAGCGCTATAAAAGCCCCGGTCTTTCCCCTCGCAAGCCACAGAGTATTGTTGTTGTGTTTCATTGGTTAGCGTTCCTAGTTTCCCTTGTTGCCGTGTTTAGTTTCCTCATCTGGCTTCCCTGTCTTGACTGTCTCACCGCCTGCCTATTGGACTCTTGCTCGTTTGCTTTGATTATTCTCTTCGTCTTGCCTGTGATATACCTGTTTGCTTCTGTTTGACCCTGCCTGTACGACCATGTATCTGTCTTGTCCCTTTAATAATAGCTCACACATGGATCCGCTCGCCTCTCGCCTCACTCACTCCGTTACAGAATACTCCGTCACAAAAGGATCCAGTAGCTTTCCACCCAGACATTCTTCAGATATGGACACAAACAGGATACTATGCAGGTTAAAACAAGGACCAAGATCGCTCGAACAACACACCCGAGAATTTTTGGCCATCTCACATTATTCTGATCTCCCTGACATTTGTTTAATAGAAATATTTTGTGATATTATTAGACGTGCCGGAGCGCGTCTATGCTATGACGCCGACAGCAGAGCATGTACGCAAGATGGCGGCTGTGCCGGTGTGCGCTCACAAGATGGCGGCGACGGAGGAGCCCGTTCACAAGATGGCGGCGAAAAATGAGCTTCGTCAAGTTGCAGCTGTGTTTCCTGAGTCAAGTCAAGTTTCCGAGTCAAGTCAAGCTACATCTGCGTTCCCTAAGTCAAGTCAAGTTTCCAAGTCAAGTCAAGTTGCAGCTGTGTTTCCTGAGTCAAGTCAATTTACAGCTGCATTTCCCGAGTCAAGTCAAGTTTCCAAGTCAAGTCAAGCTACGGTCGTCGTTCCTGTGTCAAGTCAGGTTAAAGCTGTGTTTCCTGTGTCAAGTCAGAGCTATCGCTCCTGTCTCAAGTCAAGTTACAGCCATCTTTCCTGAGCCAAGCACTGTCGAAATGGCCGCCACACCAGAGCCACTGCACAAGATGGCCGCCACGTCAGAGCCTGCTCACGTCAAGTCAGCCAAGCCACAGCCTGCTAACGCCTCATCAGCCAAGCCAGTGCCAGCTAATGCCACGTCAGCCAAGCCACAGCCTGTTCACGTCATGCCTTCTGCTCCTGAGTCTGCAACCATCATGGCCACCCTTCCGGAAGTGGTTCCTGAGTCAAGTCATTTTACAGCGGCTGTTCATACTAAGTCATGTCAAGTCACAGCCATGGTTCCTGAGTCAAGCAAAGCCACAGCCGTGATTCCTGAGTCAAGCAAAGTCACAGCCATGGTTCCGGAGCCAAGCAAAGTCTCACCCGAGCACTCTGAGCCACTGCACAAGATGGCCGCCACGCCGGAGCCTGTTGCCAAGATGGCCGCTGTCTCCAAGCCACTCTACAAGATGGCTGCCATTCCAGAACCCGTGGTCAGCACTCGGACACCACCTGTGGTCATAATGGCCCACGTGCTGGACTCACCCCTAATGGCGGTATGGGCAGCTAAAATGGCGCTTCATCACGTCACGGCTGCTACCCCCGAGTCGAGTCAAGCTACGGCTGCTGTTCCAGTTTCAAGTCAAGCCTCAACGTTCAGTCAAGCCAAAGCTGTAGTTCCTGAGTCAAGCAAGTATACAGCTGTTGTTCCAGTGTCAAGTCAATTTACAGCTGTGTCTCCCAGGCCAAGCCAAGCTAAAGCCGCTCCTCCAAGGTCAAGTCAAGTTACAGCCGTGTCTCCTGAGCCAAGTCAAGCTACGACGGTTTTTCCAGAGTCAAGTCAAGCTTCAAAGTCCAGCAACGTCAAGGCTGTCGTTCCTGCATCAAGCAACGTCAAGGCGGTCGTTCCTGCATCAAACAACGTCAAGGCCGTCGTTCCTGCAACAAGCAACGTCAAGGCTGTCGTTCCTGAGTCAAGTAAAGTCTTTGTTGATCTTCACAAGCCAAGTCAGGGCCGCTCCTCCTAAGTCAAGTAGGGTCACAGCCGTGGTTCCTAAGTTAAGCAAGGTCACAGCCATGGTTCCTGAGTTAAGCCAAGTCAGAGCTGTTGTTCCTGAGTCAAATAAACTCATTGATCTACACAAGCCAAGTCAAGTCACAGCTAATCTCCACGAACCAAGTCAAACCACAGCTGATCTTCATGAGCCAATCTTCATGGGCTATGTCACGAATCTGGTCGGTGTTCTGCGGTTCGCTCACCACCAGATGTCACTCTCACCCTATCATCACACACTGACTGTTGCATTACACCCCGGACTACATCTCCCAGTATCCATCGCGCTGATTGCGTCAGCACCCGTGACCAATCAGCAGTGCTATAAAAGCCCCGGTCTTTCCCCTCGCAAGCCACGGAGTATTGTTGTTGTTTCATTGGTTAGCGCTCCTAGCTTCCCTTGTTCCCGTGTTTAGTTTCCTCGCCTGACTTCCCCGTCTCGACTGTCTTGCCGCCTGCCTATTGGACTCTTGCTCGTTTGCTTGGATTATTCTCTTCGTCTTGCCTGTGATATACCTGTTTGCTTCTGTTTGACCCTGCCTGTACGACCATGTATCTGTCTCGTCCCTTTAATAAAAGCTCGCACATGGATCCGCTCGCCTCTCGCCTCACTCACTCCGTTACAAATGCTTTCGCTTACTGGATCCTTGCACTTTCCAGGGGTTTAGCAGTTCAAAATAATGTGATCACAACAACCTGCTTCTATTAATTTTTAAGGTATTGTTTTCGTTAACCTAAAATGTACTAATTTAAGAGCCCGGTCTCGGAAAATGCGCATCAATAGCACTACTCTGTTTCTATTTGGTGTGCTATTCATACACTGAAATGGACATTGGCGTGCATAATACACAGTTTTTGTGCACATATTATACGCATCTACCCCACACCCCTAATCCTACACATTGCGTATCGTACGCCAAGTCATTTGAAGTAAATTTCCGCATATAAATAAGTAGTAGCCTACACTAAATACACACTTTCATAAGATCCGGTGACAACCAAGGTAGATACCTGAGGTAGACTGACTCTACTTGCATTCATTCACATGAATTGTCAAGATGAGGTGACCCCTTATGATAGTGTGATTTATATAGCTCAGTAATCATTCCCGAGCCCAGGGCACTGACCCCTCCCGTGGAGAGGGGTCCGAGCTAGGCAATTTAACCCGAACCTAAAGCTCTCCCCTAAAGAGGCTATTAATGCAGGATAGCAGCCACGTACACGTATACCGTATACACGATAACCCCCCAAACTTGCAGAGTTTATGGATAGAGGGGTGCTGGACATCACTTGGAAAAGGATTGTTGTGGTAGTGTTGGGAGGGAGAATGGGGCTCTTAAGGAAGTGGGCGTTGCTGTAGCGGGTGGAGGTGAGTGAGAAGCAGAGGTACGGGCTCCTGGGGAGCGGTCACTGCTGTGGCAGTGTGGAAGTAGGCTCCTGCGGGAGCGGACACTGCTGCAAAATAGGTAGATGTAAATTCTGAAATGTGAGGGCCTGCGTTGCTAGTGAAGGCAGCTTCGTGCTTGGTGCTGCTGCTGTGGCTGTTGTGATTTTTGGCGGGACATGCTGAAATGTCCGGGTAGCCTGCAGTGTTGCCAGTTTTAGTGATTTCTCAGACTACCCTAGCAACTTGTTTTTCAAAGCAACTAGCAACAAATGCAGCTATTTTAACAATCATCAAAAGTTATAAATAGTAAGTTTTTTTTAGATTATTATTATTATTATTATTTATTATGTATTTATTAAATCATTTATTTATTGATTGTTAGTTATGTGCTGTTGGTCCACTGTGATCAACGGTGAAAGTCTTTTGCCACTATTGATCTCCTCTAAGAAACTAATAAGTAATCTTATCCCTCTTGTTCTATTAATTTTCCTAAATGTGATATGTAAATTAAATGCGGGTAGAATGCTGTTGAAAAGACAGAAAGTTTGAGTAATTTCAGTGCACTTTATGTCGTGGTTACGCAATGACATTAACATCCAGTGCTGTCGAGAGTTCGTTGACAAATTATAGCAACAAATGGCCTGTTTTAACGGTTTTTACTTGAATTTTTTTTTTCCAACAATATGTTTATTGTCTTTTTTAGTATTTAAATGACATATAACAGAACATCCTCTCAGACACAAAATACAATTTTACCATGTATATACAATCAATAATGCCCTTTGACACAAGATATCAGATATCAGGGACCAACCAACTCAAAACGAGCTGGTCAATGAATGAGTAATTTTCCTAACCATCTTCCTCCTCCTGATCTTCAATTAAGTCTGTACCTTCTGCAAAAAGGGTCTCCAAATACTTTCAAACAAGTCCTTTTTTCCTTTTAACAAGTATGTAATACGTTCCAGTGGAAGAGTAGCCAACATCTGTTTAACCCATTGTCCAATACTTGGTCTTCTTATACATTTTCAATGTAGTGCAATCAACATTTTAGCTTGTAACAAACAAATATCAATAAACAGTTTCTCATTTTTTGCATATCATATATGCTTGGGGTATAGACCTAAAATTATAAAGGAAGGTTCCAAAGGAAGGTCTTTAGAAATAATAGATTTCACCGTTTCCATTATTTTACCAAAATATTTTAATTTCTCTACATTCCCAAATACAATGGAACAGTGTACCCTTTTTGTCTCCACATTTTGTACATAAGTCTGGGATATTTGGATTGTATTGGTTTAATCTAGCAGGGGTGACATAAACACGCATAAGCCACATGTACTGTAACAATCTCAACCGAGAATTTATAGTTTGCTTATGTGCTTTACGGCAAACCACTTGCCATTCATCTAATGACAAATTTATTTGCAGATCTTTCTTCCACGCTTCTAATTTCAAGGTTGAATTATCTGGGTAGTGTGATAATAGTAATTTATAAAATTGTGAGATTGCTCCTCTTTTAAGGCTATTTTCACTTATCATCTTTCTAACTTAGATTTGGGTGGTTTCAATAGATTTCTTTGTTTTGTTCCTATATAACTTCTAAGTTGGAGATACTTGAAAAAATATTTTCTTTGAATATTGTATTTGTGTCTAAGCATGTCAAATGACATCATGTTATCTGAGTCTGTTGGATATAGGTCTTGAATTTTCTCCAATCAATTTAAAGCCCATTGTTTAAACACTGCATCGGCTCTCCCCGGGGGAGAAGTTCTGATTACCCCAAATTGGGGTTAGCCGTGATAAAATAACTGGTTCTCTAATGTGCCTTTTAACATTATACCACACCTTAACCATGTTTTTAACTATTGGGTTTTTAGTTTTCTTCATCAAATTAACTTCTGTATCAGAAAAAAGGTACAAAGGTAATGGAGGGCTCAAGATGTCACTTTCCATTTTTGTCTACTGGGGAGGGTCATTTTTACAAAAATAGCACCTTATAGATCTGAGCTGAGCTGCCCAATAGTACCATTCTATGTTTGGGCACATCAAGCCTCCTTCCTCGTTGGGTAAATGGAGTAGTGACAGTCTTATTCTGGCACGTTTGTTTGACCATATAAAATCAAGAAGCAGTTTCTTAAATGCTTTAAACCAGTCAGGAGGGGGTGGCAAGGGAATGTTCTGAAAAACATACAACAATTTTGGAAGTATAGTCATTTTTTAAATATTAATTCGACCTATAAGGGACATGGGAAGAAGACTCCATCTGTTGATACTATCTTTAGTTTAGTTATTTATCGAATCATAATTATGCTGAACAATTAAATCTAAATTTGGAAGAATAAGTATTCCTAAGTAAGTAAATTTAGAAACTGATTTGAATTGTGAAACGGCTACAGGCGGATTTTCTCTCTCTCGTTTATCTAGCAACAAGATTGATGATTTTAATTTATTAATTACATATCCTGAAATATGACCAAACACATCAATTAATTTTAACAAAGCGGGAATAGATGTATTTAATTGTGAAAGGAATAAGATGATATCATCTGCATATAGCGACAGCTTGTGTTCTACCTGACCAACCATGATTCCGGATATGTGTGAATGCGACCGTACAGCTATAGCTAAGGGCTCCATTGCTAAAGTAAAGAGCAACGGGGATAACGGACATCCCTGTCGACAGCCACATTTAACTAAAATTGGTTTAGACACGTTCTTATTTGTTAGAATCTCTGCAGTTGGGTGTAAATATAATAGTTGTATCCATTTTCGAAATTTTGGCCCCAATCCAAATCGTTTTAACACATCAAAAAGATTCTACCCTATCAAATGCTTTTTCAGCATCCAGGGAGAGGAGGGCCGTATCTTTAGTGTTATCTAATGCTTGAATAACATTAAGAACCCTCCTAACATTGTATAGACCTTGTCGACCTGAAACAAAGCCATTTTGATCCCTGTGTATAATCAATGGAAGGGTTTCCTGTAAACGAGTAGCTAGTAACTTGCTGACTATCTTAAGATCTGAATTAAGCAGGCTTATTGGCCTCATATTCTCACATTTATCCCTAGATTTTCCAGGCTTAGGCAATAAGATAATTAATGCATTGGCCATTGAGTTAGGGAGGTCCCCAGCTATAAAAGCCTCCTGTAACATTTCCAATAATGGCCTTACCAACTTTCCTTTAAACTTTTTATAAAAGTCGATTGGAAACCCATCAGGTCCAGCTTTTTTACCTGTGCTCATGTTGTCAATTACTTTGATTATTTCTTCTTCACTAATGTCTGAGTCTAATTGTCGGCCAAATTCCTCTGTGATAGTTGGTATATTTAATTTGTCTAAAAATAATTTTTGTGTGTTTAGGTCTGTATGGTCCTGAGAATCATAAAGTTTTTCATAATAATTTCTAAATTCTTTATTTATCTCTATTGGATCCACAATTGTCTCCCCATTTGTATTTATTGTTGTTATGTCTTTTTGTGTTTCCAGTTTTTTTATTTGCCATGCTAGAATCTTACCGGGCTTTTCTCCCTGTTCATAAAAAGACTGATTTAACCTAAGTATGTTAGAGGCTGCCCTGTCCGCTGTAGCTTTATTGTATTGTGCTTTTAACAGCAACAGCTCTTTTTCTACATGCGAATTTTTAGCTCTAAACAGTTGCTCCTCCAAATACTTTATTTTTTCTTCCATCTGTTGTCTTTTCTTGCGCTGTTCTTTAGATTTTGAAGAGGTATAAGAAATTATATAACCCCTTATGCAAGCCTTAAAGGCATCCCATTTGATACGAGCTGTGGTCTGTGTTGTGTTTAAACAAAAATATTCATCAATTTTATTCCCTACATATCCTACGAAAGATTCATCCTTGAGCCATTTTTGATGTAAACACCACCTAGGAGGGTCTATCAATAAATCTTTATGAATATATTTTATGTTACATGAAGCATGGTCTGAAATTATTATACTATCATAAAAACAATCTCCCATATTAGGCATCAAGTCTACCGAAATCAGAAAGTAATCTATGCGGGAGTATGTGTTAAATGTTTTAGAGTGACAAGAGTATGTAATATCGATAGGATTTTGATGTCGCCAGATATCTACCATCTGTAACTCCTTCATAAAATTCTGTATGACTTCTCTGCTTTTATGATGAGTCTGGTCAATTTCAGTGGATCGATCTAGGATTGGATTCAAAACACAGTTCCAATCTCCACCAATAATATTTTTACCTGAGAGAGAAGAAATGATTAGAAATAAATTTGTAAAGAATCGATCGTCATCTATATTCGGTCCATATACATTCACTAAGTTGAAATTTTCATGTAAAATTGATCCCTGAATAATCAAGTATCTTCCGAATTTATTTTTTATAATATTTGTAACGTGCAAAGGCACCGATTTATGAATCAGTGTAATTACACCTCGGGCTCTTGATGTAAATGATGATGCATACAGTGATCCCTGCCACCTCCTGCTTATTCTGATATTTTCTCCTCAAGAGTGTGGGTTTCCTGCAGAAAGACTATTTTAGAGCCAAGATCTTTTATTTTGTTCATAACCTGCTTAATCTTTTTAGGTGTACCCAAGCCTCTGCAATTCCAGGAAGTATATTTAATTTCAAATTTTTGTGTCATCTAAACAAACATACAATAGTCTTATTTTTGCACTATATATATGTGTCTGAGAGTTAACACACACTAGAACATTAGAGCTAAATGCTGCGAACAGCACAAACATCACAACAACAAAACCCCCCAACCCAGCTAACTGGGTGAACCCCTGAAATACACTACTTCCAACCGCGAACATTGTTAGATTCCTAGAATCTGAACTGTTGTCTCATGAAAAAAAATCTCATGATTACCGTTCTCGGTGAGGTATTGGTGTCTCTCTTTGGCTCGATACGGTGGGCCCTTTCTAGGACCAAAGGGTGACGCATTGGGTTTAGCTCCAGCGCGTCTGGCAACCAACTCTCCAAAAAGCCGCACATGTCGAATCCCTCAGAATTTTCAGGGAGACCCACCAGCCTCAGATTATTCAAACGCGATCTTGTTTCCATATCGACCACTTTGTCCTCAAGTTGTTTATTTCTTGTCTGTAAGCTCTCGACCACCGCTTTCAAGTCGACTTGCTCGTCTTCCACGTTAGACAGATGCACCTCTGCCCCAGCCATCCGCTCCGTACATTCAGTCACCTCCTTTCTTGTTTCTTCTATAGCTTTAAGTACCCCATCAAATCTTCCGGTGAACTCGCTTTTCAAATTGCGTATCTCTCCCAATATCTCATCTTTAGCCATATTTAGGAGCTGTTGGTCCTTGCTGGGTGGAATCAGCGCCTCGTTGGTCACATCACCTCTGTTAGCTTCTGTGCTAGCAGCATTAGCGTCCTTCGCAGTGTTAGCTTCCCTGCTAGTTGGCTGCTCTGCGCCATGCGCTCCAAAGCTTGTTAATTTGGTTTCGTTGTTGATTTAGGCTTATCTCTACTGCCTCTTTCAGTACCAGGCATTTCTGCATCAATTCCACAGTTTCGGAGAGTTTTTGGTTCAAGTATAAGGATTAGACAGGATTGTTGTAGAGAGCAGGCTCGAACGTGACCCACTAGCTTGCGGCCATACCAGGAAGTTCCTTTTACTTGAAAATTATTAGATGACACAGATGGCCTGCGTGGCTAGTGGAGGCAGTCTCGCGTTAGCCTCTGGAAACGGAAGCCCGGCTGCAAACGGCGCTGAGGCCGGGAGAGCCACGGTGAAAGGCTGAGCCAAAGCGAGAAAGCAAGTGATTGAGGTGAGAACTGGGGTGCAGCACAGGCTCGTTGAAGGCCTGCTGCTGTGGCCCGATGTTCGGGAGGAGCCGGATCTTGTGCGGGACAGTGGTGGTGTTGAGCGAGGTGAGTTCAGGGCTTTGCTCGATCTATTGGCCGCCTTGGCGTGGAGTGGATTTAGGAGTGAGGCTGGCTGATTTGGAGCATGATGAATAGATTGTACGGATCCGCTTTGTTTACCTTCCGTGAGAATGATGCATTGGAATTAATGAGCGTTTGGCTCGGGCTTAAATACTGCACACTTTCCAATTGGAGGAACTGTTGGTGTGACCGAATGATACGAGGATGCCAGGGAAGTTGGTAGTTTCGACAGTGGAGGTCAATCCATGGCGTCTGGGAAATCGCGTGGCTTGTTGGACAGAGCAGTGGCTGCGATGGAGCTTGGGGCTTGGCAGCGATGACTGGCGGGGCGGAGAAGGAGTAATCTTGGGGCCGGCGGATTGCTGCGGAAGATCCGAAAATAGGTCTGTGAAATCATATAATAGCAAAGGAGGGAACCAAGTGCTGCAAGACAAGAAAAATGATGATAAGACTGCTTTGGTTATTTGTAGGGATTCTCTTGTGCTGACTGGATAAAGAGTGTGTTTGCTGATGATGAATTGGCCATGTTAATTATCTGTGTGTGCTCCTCCTGAAAAACATCACTTAATGGACTTTAAAATTGCTTTCATAATAATGAGATGTTTATAGATTTGTAAAGTCGTCTTATTTATGTATTCTAATCTTTATCATTAAAATGAAAGTAAACATTTTGGCTAGGTAACGTTATCAATACTAAATAAACAAAGTATGAACAGTACAAGTTATTAATGAACAGGCCAAGTCTCTGGCTGCGCAACAGGGCTGATTCCGGCTTGGATGGATGACAGTAAATAAGGATCTAATCCTAATGTATCTATTTAAAAAACAAACAAACAAACATTGTTTATCATTGTTGGTGAAGTGTTATTTTGGTTTCCGATCACCAAGGAGGTGATCGCCTGCGTTGTGAGGGCCTGCATTGCTGCTGTGGCTGTTGTGACTTTTGGCAGCAGTTTCCTCCATCTCCACTATCCAACGGACCGTACAGCAGCTGTTTTGCGGTCGTGCATTGGCTGTTGTGAAAGTACGGAAAATTTGTTTGAGAGCAGAGCCGTAGGTGCAAGATTGGATCTATGAATGTCTCATATTACCAGATAATTTGTGCCAAACATCGTGACTGATCGAGGTGCTCAACAAGATTTTTGCTCCGATTCTTGGGAGGGAAAAATTGGGCTAAATATCCTGTAATGTAAGCATGGCTTTATATAGCCACTGGAGCTGGTTTGCGCTGTCACTAATGTGATGATCTATGTTTCTCTGCACTGGAGAAAGTTTATTAAGTTTACTAATTATTGAAGCACCACAACATAATCCACCACAGAGTGATCTGACTGTTCTGAGAATTAAACTGAAAATGCTGCACAGTCTTTCTTGGTTTGGGGTTATAGTGTTTTTTCAAAAGTTCCACTAATTCTCTGAAGCTTTGATCTCCTGGTTTATCAGCGCTGAGAATATGTCTAATTTCATCTGATTACTATTATTATTATTATTTTTTTAGAAATATTCCACTTTAAAGGTGCACTAAGCAATTTAAACACTTAAGGAACTACAGTTTGCACAAATTTGCTCTTTTATGGATACAGTGAAACATTTTTAAATTTTAAAAAATGTTTTAGAATAAAAATTTTTTTTGTTCTACTTCAATAACATTTCTTAATAGTTTAAACATTCTGGTTTAACTCTTTAACTGTCACTCCCATTTTTGAACACCATAAAAATGCACTATCCAGACTTTAATTTTTATAATTCATGAATGAAAATATTTTGTAATATGATTTTGATATACATTTTCCATGTAATGCAGTGTCTGGTTTTAAAATGCCTTTCAAAGGATGAATTTTGAGATTTTAAGTTTTGAACTAATATATAATTTCTTATGATTTCTAAAATTTGACAGGGAAAAAGGCAACAAAGAAAGTTTTTTTCTGACAAAGGTCAGAACTCATGCTATGATGTCGATTTTTTTTAAGTTGCACTCTTTACATATATAAATTTATTACTTTTCCTATGTAATTTGTAACACAAATGGTAAAATATCTATTTAGACCTTTCAAATGATGTATAGTTTGTCATAATTAGATTAGGATTTATTTGTAATATGGTCAAGTAAACTGCGTCCCACAGAGTGGACGGTGACAGTTAAAGGGTAAAGTAAAAATATTCATGCCTCTTCTAAACACCAGTGAGAACCCAGAGATACCAGAGCTGAGATCTAATCATCAAATAAACGAACAACCGGAAACCAGCAGAAGAAATATGAAAGAGCAAGACACACAGACGAAAGAAGAAATCAACCAAGATTGGAAACGTTTTTATGTCATGAGCACAGTGCTGTAGAAATCTCCTGAATATTTTCAGGTAAGACACATTTTTTGTATTTTTTGACTTACTTCATTAAATATGAACTGGCATGTAATGCAGACTAAATGCATGAATGTTATCAGCCTGCTGATTCTGAGTTGTTGTATGTTTAGCAGAATTATAAGATGTGCATCTTCTGAAATTCTCTCAGCATACAGCACAAATACAATTTCTTTTGTTTCTTTGATTACATACTTTCAGCTGAATAACAGAAAGAAATAAAAGAGAGATTAGAACATGGAAAATCATCCATTTGAATGGAAGCTGGATCCTGACCGCCTGGAGGTAAAGGTCAGATTGTCCATCTTCATCATCACTGGTGCGTGTGCAGGTCTACCAGCTCTTGTTTGGTCTGTCAGATATCTAATACATCATAGAAAGAATGGACATCGTATTTCAATCTTCATCTTCCTCCTCCTCATCACTGACTTTGTTGAGCTTTTCTTGAGTCCCTACATACTTTTAAAATATCTCTTCGATGAGATCACCTCCTTTATGAATTGGACATATTGGGATTTGTCAACTTTATGGTGGTCATTAAGAGTCTGTGGTTTCCTCCTAAACCAGCTGGTGGCACTAGAGGGAATTCTCTCAGTGAAATATCCACTGTATACTGCTCATGTTTTCTCTTCATGTTCTAAAATTGTATACATACTTGTGTTTCTCTTTGCCTTTTTTTGTGCTATTATTGTGAATAATTTTCTTATTATTCTTGTTGTGTTCACTGCATCACTGATCACATGGACACTACCTTGTGGAGCTTCATGTTCTGTTGACTGTCACTCTCACTCATCCAGGAAACTAGACTATCATATTTTGGTTGTTTTCATATACACTCTGCTGGTGCTGATGCTTTATCTGACGTTAATGTTACTCGATTTATTTTCATCTTTTGTTTTGCCTTTAAAGCTTCCTGTTTTGTTTATTCCTTATTTCCTGACGAGTGTGAGATTGATTTCAGATCCTCTGCTGTGTGTGCTGGTCTGCAGGCAGAATCGTGGTATTCAAACATCACAAATGTCTGAAGGAACTAGTTTATTCTGAGGAGGTCTGGTAAGATCGACTATCTGTGATGCAATGATATTTTGACTATAAGGCTTAGTCTATTAATATGTTTTAATATGAGCATATGATCTTATGATAATTAGGCTTCAAAGTAAGACATATATATAATTTCTAAATACGGCACTTTGTATACTGTTGCTCTCTTGTTTATCTGATTTATTCTGTTGTTCTCATTGTAAGTCACTTTGGATAAAAGTGTCTGCTAAATGATTAAATGTAAATGTAAAATAAAGAGTCAATTGTCATGTGACAGGTTGCAGGATTTAATTGCACCAGTCTCAATTTATTCATATACTCAAAAACAAAGAAAGATTCAGGATTCTCAGAAGAACAAAAAAAACCCCAGCCTAAATCAATAAAAACTGAACAAAGATTGACTAAAAATGGGCTGAATTTATACCAACACAAACCAATGAAAGCAACAACAAACAGTTCAGTCAGGACCACTCTGTTTGAGTAAGATTATGGTAGAGGATCATTCATTAAACTTCTATACGCACAGATGTGTGTGCAATGAGTGCGTAAGAACAGTTTCAAGTGTGGGATCTACCAACTTGTACTTGTATGTAGAACTGTGTGTAAATATAAGCACATCTCTGAGCATGCTTATACAGACAATCTAGTGGTAGAATAGTGACACTGCACATAAAGAACATTTAAGAGTGTCACAGTTAAATGCATTTAAATGTCCCCCAGGAAAAAATACTAAATATATAATTTTTCATATATAGAAGATGTTTTTTTGTGGCATTAATTCATTATTTTTTAAAAAAAAAAAAAAAAAAGGGGGAGGACACCGAAAGAAACTCTGGGTTTAGTGAAGAAAACCTGCTCCTGACCAGGTTGGTTATGTGGTTAATATATAAACCAAATATAGTTAATATATATAAAAAATGTTATATTTAGTTGTAGCATCTGGACCAATCAGACATACAGTTATTTGTTAAGTTTAACAAATAATCTTTAAAACCAACAAGCCAGCTATATGCTGGTATGTTATATGCTAACGTATCATTTATAGGATATATTTAATAAAGGATCTTGAAAGGAACTTTTTTTCTTTTCTTTTATTTGAAATGCAGTACTTGTGAGGTAACAGCTAGGCTTCCTTCCAGTCTATTAATTCAATAAGAGATGCCCAATAAAATTTGTCTCTAGGAACATTATATTTTTTTCTCTGTAGAATTTGTTGAATATTTTTAATATTATGTATATAAATATATAAATTAGTATTGTTAAAAATACTAATTCCATATAATGACAAATCAGGTTCCTTGGTGTCACTCTTACTAACACTTAAATGGCATTTTATAAGTTAAACTAGACTAGAAGGAATCGCTTTTAGCACTGCATTATATTCTTCAAATGGTAAAGGAAAATTATAAATGGACATAAATTGCTCATAAGGCAAAAAGTTACCAGATGTATCAAAAACTGAAAAAAATTCCAATTATTTTCCTGTTAAACCATGAAGACCGAAAAATAGATTTATTTCTAATCATTATATCCGAATTGGGTCACACTTTATAATAACGTTCAGTTGTAAGTCATTTATAAGTGATTAGTTAATGATGAAATAATAATTTACAAAACATTGACAAATGATTAATAAGTGATATGCTAACAATTTGTGTGTTTTGTTAATTCATTTACAAGTCTATTACAAGTTCATTTACATATAATTAGTTAATGATGAACTAGTCATTTACAAAACATGACATTGTGTTTATAAATGATTAATAAGTGATATGCTGAAAAGCACAAACATGCAATTATTCTAACACTATTTTCTTTTTTTAAGTAATAATACATTATTTGCTGTCAAGTGAATAAGCATGTAAACCCTTTCTCTCATCAAGGCAAGGCAAGTTTATTTATATAGCACATTTCATACACAAAGGTAATTCAAAGTGCTTTACATAAAAGGAAGTAGAACATCAGCACAGACTTGTGTTCTGTGTGGAGTGTGTGGGATCTAGTGATAATGTGAACCAGTTTTATCCTCCACTGAAGATCAAATCAGGTGCACAGCGCTAAAATACTCCATGTTTTTACCATCTTTAAGTTCACCAGTCAGCCCTTACACTGCAGTACACACAACAAACATTCAAAACCTGTATGAACGCTGAGAATGAAGAGCAACTCCAACTTCCTCAATAGTCAAATTAGAATCACAGAAGGCTTTAAATTCATTATCAGTAACTGGTACATGAGCTTGCACTTTCATTATGAAATCATCACAACTATGTTTATAATAATAATAACCTTTATTTAACCAGGTAAGTCAATTAAGAACCAGTTCTCATTTACAATGACGACCTGGCCAAGAGGCAGCGTAAGTACAAAAGGTACAAAACAATAAAGACATTATACAATTACAAACACATAACACAATTATAAACAAAAACAAAAAACAAGCAAACCATTAACTAAAAACAAGTACAATAATCCTGTACTATAGACTGAATTAAATTTTTAAAAAATAGTAAATGAAACAAATGAGCTAAGCTTTAAAGTCTGCTGCAAATTATTCCAGTCATTGGCAGCAAAAAACTGAAAAGAATAACAACCAAAAGAAGTACAAACTTTAGGTATACAAAAATTAATGAAACTATTAGAATGCAGATTATGACTTGTATGACTATGAATATTAAAAAGTGACTGCAAATATAATGGTGCTTTCCCAATAAGAGTTTTATAAATAAACAAAAACCAATGAATTTGTTTACGAGAATGAAGAGAAGGCCAGTTCAATGAAGAATACAGGTGACAATGATGAGTGTTTGTAATGCAGACTCGTAAGAAGCATGTAAGATCCAGTTGCGAGCTTTATTATCCAGATCGTAGTCAAACAGGCAGGGTCAATATCCAAACAAACACTACATCCAGGGCAAAACAATAGAGTATTCCATAAAACAGGCAGAATGTCGAAAAACCGGAGAGAGCAGTCCAAAGTGACAAATAAACAAGGCTATGAAACAAGACAAAACTATGACAGTGAACTAGGCAAAACTATGGCAGAAAACAAAGACAAAAACTATGACTATAAAACAAAACCATAGCAAATACAAAACAGAGCAATGAAAACAGGGAAGCAACACTTGGTAGAGTCTGCAATAGCAAAACAATACTTCACAAAGCCTGTTTGGTAATGGCCTCCTTTTATTGCCACCAAACAGGAAGTTACCAATGAAGCAGCAGAGGGAGCAGCAACAGTCAGTCAGTGGGTGAGGGCTCCCTCTGCTGGCGTGGCGTTACAGTGTTAAATGCAACTCCAGTCACAAAGCGGACTGCAGCATGGTAAATAACATCCAACTTATAAAGGAGAGCTTTTGAAGCAGACCTGTAAACTATATTACCAAAATCCAGAATTGGAAGCACTGTCATTTTAACCAAAAGCTGTCTTGAAGAATGGGTAAAAGAAGATTTGTTACGATAAAGAAAACCAATACGTTTATCAAATGCTGAAGTGTAGATATTTGTATAAAAGGTTGTGACAAATTTAGATGTCAAATTAGGATCTGTGCAATTGACCCCATTTATATTAAGAGCAGTCAAAGAATTTCTTTTGCAGTTCCTTTGCAATGCAAAAAAAAAACTTTCTTAACATCTCTTCGTCCACCAGCCATTTAGCTCTAGACCTGACAAAAGCACCTTTGGTAATATCTAGATAAGCCTGATTAATTGTGTAAAGTGTAATTCTGTTAAAGGGGTCATCGAATGCTAAGTTCACTTTTTCATGTTGTTTGAACATTAATGTGTGTTGGCAGTGTATGTACAAATCTACCCTATAATGACAAAAATCCATGTATTGGTTTTTAATTAATCTGTAAAAATAATATCCCCTTTTTCAAATCGAGCCGTTCTCAGATGCCTGTTGTTGTGGCGTCACACCCACAGATGCCGCTCCCACCATAGTTGATTAACATGAGCGTTTTACCTCAGATCAGCTGTAACAGTCCGCCCTCTTTGTTTCTATGCCAGAGCAGGGATGTGAGTTAGACAAGAATATCTCTGAGTGATTGAGATGTTGTGTTGCTAGAATAATGAACATAGTGATTGTCATTTACTCCATCTATGTTCGTGCAAATGATTCGTGATCCAGCTTCACTTACAGCAGAAGTGAGTATAAGAGTTTTTTTTATGAATCTTTGCGATCGCCTTTCCTAATAATGTGCTAGTAAGCAAGTTTAGCGGCTAAACACAGCTAAATGCAGCTAATGTAAACAGGCTCGTGACTCCATAGAGAGAAGAGAGGGGCTGGCGAGCAGAGCTCATTTGCATTTAAAGCAGCCATGACCAGAACACGACTTTTTTGCAGAGCTTATTTTGGCTAGGTAAAAAAAAGTGTTGAGAACCATTGAGAATTTTTAACCAAAGTATATTATAGACTTTTCATTAAGACCCTAAAGAATCATATCAACTTGTGAAAAATGGGCATCCGATGACCCCTTTCTAGCTCCTCTTCCTGAGACAAATTACCCACTATTTAAAAAGTTATTCTTTCCATTTGTTCAGTTATTTTTTTTTTACTTCTCATTATAGCTGTTTCTCAGACCCTGTATTTGCCCATTTGTCTCTATATCCATTATAAGATTTATCAGAAATTATAGACGTAATTAAATTTCTAATATGGTCATTGAAAATGTCATCATTTAAAAGAGAATTATTGAATTTCCAATCACTTCTTAGCTTTCAACTCCCATCATTACAACCTAATTTTAAGATTATTTGTTTGCGATCAGAGAGAGGGGCAAATGAATGTGACGCCTCTTTTACAAACTGAAGAGCTGATGAAGAAACTAAAATGAAATCAATTCTAGATTTTAAGGTCATTTTACTATTTGACCAAGTGAAGTACTGTGTGTCAGGATGAAAAAAAAAAACGCCAAGTCTCTGTGAGGGAGAGAGAAATTTGAGTGTTTACTGTTGTTTTGCATTATTACACACTTTTTTCCTGTTTAATACTGTAAAGCTGCTTTGACACAATCTTTATTGTTAAAAGCACTATAAAAATAAAGATGACTTGACTTAACTTGACATGTACAACATCCTCATTTGCACATCACTGCTTGTACCTGCATTTGGGTGCTTTAGTTGCAAATTGAATTGAAAGAAACTTATCAGATCATGATGATGGTGTTTTAACTCTCTGAAGTTATGATTACTCACGTTATATATTTGAATATGTTGAATCTTTTCATCCCAGCCCGGGATGATAGTCCTTACTGCTCTCAATCAGAATCTCATCTTTGATTGTTAAAGGGTTGGGTTAATAATTGATTACAGCCACTGTATAATACTACATCAGGAAATCCAGTATGATTACAACAACTTTCTGAAAGACTGCTTGCTCAGACACAGACATCAAGAATCAGCATATGGATCTCAACAATGGTGACAATCAGAAAGCTTCAGGTTGATCTGTTTATGTAAATATCTTGTTGATTGTCACCATCATTGAGATTCATATGATGATTCTTGATCAGGCTACTTTATGACACTGAATGCAGTATACAGCCATCACCTGCTCTCACTTGTCTCTAGTTTGTCAAAATAAATGTTCAAAAATAAATTCCTTTATTTTCCCCTCAGGCAGGTGTTTATTTGAAAGAAATTGTTGGTTTCATGGTAAAAAAAAAAAAAAAAAAGATATAAATAAGATATAAGCTATATATAATAAGATATAAATAATGTAAGAGAGCATTATAAATAGTAAACTTATAATGCCTTTTCAGTTTTTCTGTGGATATTGTTTTCTTACAGCGCAGGTCACACTCAAACGCCATTCCATGTATGAGTCTAATACATAATTGCCACAGGAAAGAAATTGCAAGTACATTTTCTGTCATAATATCAAACTATAATGCAGGAACAACCATAAGTTTTCTCTGGCAAAAACATTGTCTTAGTGTGGACAAAAGGCCAAAACGTTGTGTAAAAGATGCATTTTTTAAATTTATCTAGATTAAAATGGATGTAGCCTAATATTTACATTAATAAAATACACATTCTTGTTGAGTATATGAGTAACAGGGCTAGAAGTAACAGGTTTGAGATTTTAGGATAAAATGAGCAAATACATAAAATATAACCAGTACATACTAATATTATGAGGATACTCAGCAAATTATAGTGATTTTTTTTTAAATAAACAAGTAACATCAAAAAAATAATTTAGGTAACAGGAGAGAATATTTATAATGACGCTCCCTGCTACAGTTATGATATCATCAAATATACAGAAAATAAATAAGACCACATGCTTTCAGTCATTTCATTGACTTCAGAAGATCCAGATGTTACAATTCTATGTTGAAAATGTTTCTTGTGGAATTTTCCACAAGTTATTTAGAGGGAGGAATGTGTTAGGGTATTCTCTCCTGTTACCTAAATTATTTCTTTGATGTTACTTGTTCATTTAAAAAAAACATTATATTTCATGTTCAAATGTAGCGTTAGACACTGGGGACATGTGTAAATGATGTATTTTCAGTGTTTTAGGTAGCTTTTAATCATTTTTTAAATTAAATATTTTACATTTGCAGTTGTATGCAGCATTAATGTGCAGGACACTTTGCCTAATAATAAAATGTATTTTATAGTTCATTTTTATGCATGTTTGTACATGTTATGTCCTGGGGACAGAAATGGCACCCATTTGGTGGAATGGCTCATATAAAGTCAATCTGGGGTGCATTTCCCGTACAACGACGTAACTCGCTGATTAACCTTCATAGTACGATGCATTGTTGTGGAAATGAACTAGCTAGTCACGACTGTTTTCCAAACACGGTCGCATCTCCGTCATCTGAACCACATTAGTTCAACAATGTAGGGCCGTTGTTAATGACGTCACCGAGTAAAAATTTATGCTATTTCACTTCTTAGAGATCTCTAAAAAGGAAAGCTATATTAAACATGGCACCTGATGACTAATTTACTATTTTTGTTCCATGTCATTTCGCTCTATTTGATGTTTCATGCATTCCCTCTTATGTCATACTCCGGGGTTCCCTTAGGCATTTATGTGCATGCGCACTATTCAAAAACGTTGCTTGCAGAGGAAGCTTAAAAATACATAAATTAAAACGCATGTATATTTAGATCGAGTGAAAGATATAGATTGTACTGCATGATAGGTTGTGTTTTGTGGCCAAGAGCATAATTTATTGAGCCCATATATCTTATTAACAAGCAACTATGCTTCTAACCCCACCCAGCAAAAACTTGCCGAAAAGAAAACAATGCCAGACGTCTAAACAATGTGAAAATTTGGTTGAAAAGTGAAAGACGAAAAGACGTCTATAAAAACACATCCAATTACGTCTAAATGTGGTTGTAAAGTGAAAGTTAAAAAGGCGTCTTTTTCAGGCCGAATTTTAACTGTAAATTCATGATTATATTTATCTCATATTCAAAATAAGACAATTCACAAAACAATACTAAAACCTTTATTGACACATTAAATACATCTTTCAAGTAAAAATCACTTTCCTTATTACAAATTAAGTCTGCATTTGATTAAACATTCCGTAAAAACAGTAAAATTATAAAATATAACTGTTTTCTATATGAATACATTGTGAAAGGTAATTTATTCATGTGAACTACATTTTCATCATAATTACTCCAGTATTCAGTGTCACATGACCCTTCAGAAAACATTTTAATATGATTTGTTGTTCAAGAAACATTTCTGATTATTATCAATTGCGCTGCCCAATATTTTCAAAGGAGCAGTATTTATTTGAAACATATTTTTTAAAACAATAATATTTGAAATACTGAAAATGTTTATAACACAGGACAATGACCAATTCTAACCACATTAGAACATATTTCACCCAAACATTTTGCCATTAATTACTTACTCTCATGTCACTCCAAACCCATAAGAAACTTTGGTGCAGAATGCAAATAAAGATATTTTTAACAGATGTCTTGTGTATGCAAAAAACAGCAACAACAACAAAATTATGTCTTTATTTATAAATCAGGTATCTCCAATGCATTTTCACAAAAGCACCATAAGATTTTTTTTATGTGTGAATAAAAATGCAATGTTTTTTGTGCATATAAACCATTCACATCACTTCATAAAATTAAGGTTAAACAACTGGAGTCACATGGATTACTTTAATGCTGTCTTTACTACCTTTCTGAGGCTCGAAAGTGGCAGTTGCATAAACTGTGAAATAGAGGGACGGAAATTTCTCAGATTTCATTAAAAAGATCTACATTTACGTTTCAAAGATGACCAAAAGTTTTACAGGTTTGGAAAGACATGAAGGTGATTGCTGAAAATTTTTGGTTTAACCGAACACATTAGTTAAACCGTTCCCTCAGGGGCATCAGTAGATCTCTGCCTGATCTCTGATCTTCTGCTTCTTCTGCTCCTTCCACCATCCCAATCCTGGATTTTTGAGCCATGACAAAAGTTTCCACTTTAAATGCTTTAGCCTGGCTGCTTTTTCTCCAGCATCTAAAATGAGAAAGAGAACAAGCACCAAAATGTAAATGTTAAAAAAAATATATATATACAAAATAGTGGGAACTGACTTGCAGCATTAGAACAATTTTCTGAATTTTCAATACAGTTTTGTCACTTCCTATATATGCATCGCAAATGTGGTACAATTAAAATTACTATGCAAGTACTAAAAAAAATTCAGCTGCTGAAATGTTAAATGGACAGTACATAAGAACTGTACTGAAACGGTGTTCCCTAAAATGGTTATAAAAGCCGAAACATATATAAATACTGAGAGCATTTGACATTAAAACACGCATTCGACTTACACAGCAAAAGATGCCGTGACCTGTGGCTGAATGGCCTTTGATTTTATTTAGCTGTGATTGACACAAAAGGGAATAGAAAATAACATCACTGAATATGAGACAAATATTACGTATTTCTGTTCAAATGAAAGTGTACTCATTCTTCAAGAGTGATTATTAACTAATTAGGGGTCCTTCTCAACTCTGGCCCTCAAAGTCCACTGCCATACAGAGGGTGCGTCTCAATCACCTTAATAGTTTGCTAGGTTGTGAACTGATAAATTGTGTTCACAAATTTAGACATTGATAAGGACAGTGGTTCACTACACACTGGTGACTATTTCCATCCTCACTGTACAGCATCACTACTAATATTTACAAACAGCATTAAAATGAATATCTCTTTTAATGCCATTTACAGCACATTATGATAAATACTTTGTTACAGGAATGTGCAAGATTTCAGCCATAAATAAATTGTAAAGGTTTGCTAGATTAGACATTACCTGTCTAGTAATGTATGTTTATGCTGAAATATGATATTGATTTGTGTTTTAAAATCCGTCACATGTCGTTTTGTAGTGAATTATCTCTTAAGTTTTGAGCTTCAAAACTTCCTATAAGGGAACGTAGTGAGCATTGATGCCTCCTGTTTTTCACAGCTATTTAGGGAGCACACATTTCAGTGCACAGTAAAAATTTTGTGATTAAGGCATCCCTTAAAGGAGAAGTCCACTTCCAAAACAACGATTCACAGATAATGTATTCACCCCCTTGTCATCCAAGATGTTCATGTCTTTCTTTCTTCAGTTAATGTTTTTTGTTAGTTATGTTGTTAGTTATGTTTTTTGAGGAAAACATCTCACCATTTTTCTTCATATAATGGACTGATATGGTGCCCCGATTTTTAAAATCCATAATGCAGTTTAAATGCGGCTTCAAACGATCCCAAATGCGGTTGTAAATGATTCCAGCCAAGGAAGAAGGGTCTTCTCTAGCGAACCAATCGGTTATTTTCATTAAAAGAATACAATTTAAAATACTTTTTAATCTCAAACATTCATGTTGTCTTTCTCTCCCTGAACTCTGTGTATTCTGACTCAAGACAGTTAGGGTATGTTGAAAAACGCCAATCGTATTTTCTTCCTCAACTTTAAAAATAATTTTGAAATCATCCTACATCACTGCAGAAGTACGGACCCAGTATTTGCAAGTGAACATGCAAAGAAGATCAAACACCCTTAACAAAAAAGGTAAAACAGCGATATTGGTTAATTTTGAAGTTGAGGGAGAACATGAGATGGGAGTTTTTTGACATAACCTAACCGTCATGAACCGGAACAAAAACAGAGGTTGTGATGAGCAAGACAAGACGAGACGAGCATTAGAAATTAAAAAGTATATAAATTGTATTGATTTTATTAAAATAACAGATCGTTATGCTAGATAAGACCCTTCTTTCTCAGCTGGGATTGTTTAAAACTGCATTTGGGATCGTTTGAAGCTGCATTTAAACTGCATTTTGGAAGTTTAAAATCGGGGCACCATATCAGTCCATTATATGGAAAAAAATGCTGAAATGTTTTCCTCAAAAAAACATTTCTTTATGACTGAAAAAAGAAAGACATGAACATCTTTGATGACAAGGGGGTGAGTACATTATTTGTAAATTGTTGTTCTGGAAATGTAGTTCTCCTTTAACCACTGACTAATGATCAAGGGACCTGAGAGATACACACCCATAGTTTAGGTAAATTTATAGTTAAACTGAAGACCTTGATTAGTTTGTTCAGACGCACTGGACTAGGTTGGAGTAAAACGCTGCATGTAAGTGGACCTCGAAAGACAATGTTGAGATCTCCTGAAATATGTTCTGAACATGACAATTAAGAGAGGCAGGATGACTGCTAGATTGATGACTTACAGCTCTGGTTTCCAGTCCTGGTTATTGAGGATGTAACAAGGACGCTGAGGCAGAAGTAGAATCCATGTGCGGAAGTTTTATTAATCACAGCAGCAAACATAAACGTATAAACAGGCAGAGGGTGGAAACCAAAAGCAGTCCAATAGCATACACAACATGAACGTAATCCAAGCCGCCAGAGTATAGGCAGGCAGTGGGTCAAATTCCGAGCAAACAGTCCAATAGAGCAACCGAAACAACAGGGGCAATCCAGAAAGCGATAGTCAAAAGGCAGATAAGGGTCAAACCTTGAAAACAGTCCACACAGGCAAACAATCCAACAGGGGTAATCCGTAAATACAATAATCCAGAGACAGAGCAAGATGGCAACAGGTAATCAAACAGAGTAATGGTAAACGCTCAGTAAGGCAGGTGAAACTGGCAATACTTCACCAGGTATGAAGCACATGGTCAGTCTTTAAATAATGACAAACAGGAAGTAGCAGTAGAAGCAGCAGAGGGAGCGTGCAAGCAGTCCTAGGGTGAGAGCTCCCTCTGCTGGCTTGGCGTTACAGAGGACCAAAGTTCTGCAGAGTTTCTGGTGATCCATGATCAGCTGCTCAGGTCTGCTTAATTGGTGTTGGAGCTTTCAATCCACTGAAAAATAAGAAGCAATATGAAGTCACAGATGCATTTTTATTTATTCTTGTTATTGTCTTTCTATATTCTTAAAATAAGTTATTATTACCTTGTGTTTTATTGATGATTTTCAGTCTCTGAAATAGAAAAGTTCTATTAGTTATGAATGGCATCATACCAGTTTTAACACAGTGCACTCACAGTGCAAAATGCATACAATATATGACACAATACGATAGAACCTATTATAGTCAGTGATGCTGTGTACACTGGATGAGGCACAGCGCAACACTACAAATCCCCGACAGCAAACTGATGCTGTATTCTATTTATCATGTACTGACACAAAGTTCAAATGACTTTCAATGGTCGCTCTGGTTTGCATCCAGCATAGAAAGACAATCTACATCATTGTGCATTGCATTCTTGGTATACAATACTAATCACCAAAGGTAAAAAAACAAAAAAAAACAAATCTGTTTACATTAATATTTTTAAGAGCTTCTTGCACTTTATTAGAATAAATGGACTAATATGTATATCCCTTGTGTTATTAACATTTGTGGTCAGTTTTGTTTATGTTTTTGAAATAAGTCTCTTATGTTCACCAAGAAGACTGCATTTATTTGATCATAAATAAAAACAGTAATGTTTATTATTACAATTTAAAATAACTGTTGTCTATGCGAATACATTGTAAAATGTAATTCGTCATAAATACAATGCGGTAGCAGTTTACTGTAGGGGATTTGTTGTGTCGTGCCGCGCCGCATCCAGTGTAGACAGCATCAATTATTATAATGGGTTCTACTGTATTTTGTCGTGTCGTGCCACTCGCGTCCAGTGTAGACACGGTGTAAGCATAATGATGCTGCAAAATCAGGTTAGATCACTTTTTAAAACATATTGAAATAGAAAATAGTTATTTAAAAATGGTAATTTCACAATATTACAGTTTTACTTGTAACAGGGAGTGAAAGGCGAGAGGTGAGCGGATCCATACGCAAGCTTTTATTTACAGGACGTGACAAAGACATGGTCATACAGGCAGGGTCAAAACAGGAGCAGACAGGAATATATCAGGAAATCGTAGAGAATAATCCAATAAACAAGAGCGAGAGTCCGAAAAGGCAGGCAGCGTGTGGTCAAAAACAGAATGGGCCAGGCGAGGGAACTAAACACTGGGAACAAGGAAGCTAGGAAACGCTAACGATAGAAATACAACAATACAACAATCCGTGACTTGCATGGGGAAAGACCGGGGCTTTTATAAAGCCGCTGATTGGTCACCTGAGTTGATGCAATCAGCGTGAGGCCTGACAGGAGATGTAGTCCGGAGTGTGGTGCAACAGTCAGAGTGTGTAGGTAAGGTGAGAGTGACATCTGGTGGTAAGCGGACAACGGGACACCGACCAGATTTGTGACATAACCCCCCCCCCCCAAGGAGCGGCTTCCAGATGCTCAAAGGAAACAACAGTCCAGGGGAGCGGTGGGGTGGGAGCGAGACAGGGCGAGGGCTGGAGGGCCAGGTCCATGTGGGGGGCCCGGTTATTGAGGCAGGACCGACAGAGCAGGTACCCTCCAGGGTGGGGCCAGAGGCGGAGCAGGAGCCCTCCAGGGCAGAGCCGGAGGCGCAGGAGCCCTCCAGGGTGGAGGCAGAGCAGGAAGCGGAGCAGAAGGCGCAGGAACGCTCCAGGGCGGAACAGGAGACAGAGCAGGAAGCGCCGGGGCCCTCCAGGGCAGAGCAGGGACCTGCGTCATGGGCTGGGACCTGGGGAGAGCAGGGATAGAGGAGACAAACAGGAGAGCAGGAGGGGCAGGAGCCCTCCAGGGCTGAGCAGGAGGCACCGGGATCCTTCAGGACGGAACCGGAGGCAGAGCAGGAGATGCGGAGGCCCTCCGGGGCGGAACAGGAGGCGCCAGGGCCCTCCAGGGCTGAGCAGGAACCTGCATAATGGACTGGGACCTGGGGAGAACAGGAACAGAGGAGGCAGACAGAATAGGGGGAGAAGCAGAGAGACCAAAGGATAACGCCGCCTCCCTAGGAGGATCTACAGCCGAAGCTGACACCTCAGGAGGCATTGGCGCGGCTTCTCCGACAGGGTCGGCCTCTGGAGCTGACTCGTGGTCAGACTGGGCCTCTGGAGTAGACTTGAGACCAGACGGGATCTCTGGAGCAGACTTAAGACCAGGCGGGACCTCTGGAGCAGGCTTGAGACCAGAAGGGACCTCTGGAGCAGACTTGTGATCAGTCGGGAGCTCTGGAGCAGGCTTGCGATCAGACGGGATCTCAGGGGCGGACTTATGAACAGACGTGACCTCCGGGGTGGACTCGTGAACAGACATGACCTCTGGAGTGTAGTGTGCGGCCCACATACTGAGAATGGTGATCGCCATTACACTGGCAGACATAATGTGACTTGACTCTGGGCGGTCAGATGAGACATGGTGAGATTCTGGACAGATAGACGAGATGTGACGGGGCTCTGGAAGGTCAGACGAGACGTGACTTGGCTCTGGGAGGTCAGACGAGACATGGTGAGGCTCTGGACAGATAGACGAGACGTGACAGGGCTCTGGAACAGCAATAATAACTTCATTTGGCTCATGAAGATCAACTGTGGTTGGACTTGGTTCGTGGAGATTGGCTGTGACTTGACTTGATTCGTGAAGATCAGTGGTGAACTGATTTGACTCTTGGAGATCAGCAGTGACTTGACTTGGCTCGTGAAGTTTAGTAGTGACTTGATCTGACACGTGAAGACCAGCGGTGACTTGAACTGACTTGTAAAGATCATTGACTTTACTTGACTCCGGAACCACGGCTGTGACTTTGCTTGACTCAGGAACCACGGCTGTGACCTTGCTTGACTCAGGAGGAACGGCCCTGACTTCACTTGGCTTGTGAAGATTAACAATGACTTCACTTGGCTCAGGAACAACAGCCTTGACGTTGCTTGACGCAGGAACGACAGCCTTGATGTTGCTGGACTTGACTGGAAGCTTGACTGGACTTAGAAGCTTGACTGGACTTGGAAGCTTGGTTGGACTTGGAGGCTTGACTGGACTTGGAGGCTTGACTGGACTTGGAGGCTTGACTGGACTTGGAGGCTACAGCCGTAGCCTGACTTGACTCTGGAGCAGCGGCTGAAGCTTGACTTGGCTCTGGAAAAACAGCAGCAGCTTGGCTTGGCTCATGAGGATCTGCTGTAACCTGGCTTGGCTCATGGAGATCCGCTGTAATGGGACTTGACTCCTGAACAACATGGCTTGGCTCAGGAACAACAGCTGTAACGACACTTGACTCAGGAACAACATGGCTTGACTCAGGAACAACAGCTGTAACGTGACTTGACTCGTGAAGAACAGGTGTGACTTGGCTTGACTCGTGGGGCACAGCTGTGACCTGGCTTGACTCTGTGTCTTGACTTGACTCTGTGTCTTGACTTGACTCTGTGTCTTGACTTGAATTTGGGGTAGCCGCCGCGGCATGAAGGAGCGCCATTTTAGCTGCCCATACCATCACTAGAGGTGTGTCCAGCACGTGGGCCATCATGACCACAGGTGGCGTCCGGGTGCTGACCACAGGTTCTGTAATGGCGGCCATATTGTGGAGTGGCTTGGAGACGGCGGCCATCTTGTGCAGTGGCTTGGAGATGGCGGTCATCTTGTGCAGTGGCTTGGAGATGCCGGCCATCTTGTGCAGTGGCTTGGAGACAGCGGCCATCTTGTGCAGTGGCTCTGCCGTGGCAGCCATCTTGTGCAGTGGCTCAGGAAAGATGGCGGTAACTTGACTTGAGACAGGGGCGATAGCTCTGACTTGACTTGACACAGGAAACACAGTTGCAACTTGACTTGACTTGGAAACTTGACTTGACTCAGGAAATGCAGCTGTAATCCATATAGCTCTGGTATGGCAGCTGTGACGTGACGGAGCTCTGTTTCCCATCTTGTGAATGGACTCCGCCGTCGCCGCCATCTTGTGAACGGGCACCGCAGTCGCCGCCATTTTGTGAACGGGCACCGCTGTCGCCGCCATTGCTCGAGCGCGCTCCGACATTTCACGAGCGATCCAGGTGGCAAACATGTTTGTAGCATCGTGACATTACTATTTTAATCAAATAAATGCAGCAGTTGTTGCCATAAAAGACTTATTTATATTTATTATACAATGTCAGGTTTATTAGAAGTAAACTATAGCAAAGGTGAAATGCAGAAAAATAAAAATAAATAATATATAGAATATACAAAACAATACAGTTTAATAACAGAATTTACATTTTTACTTTTACTTATTTAATACTCATATACAGTGTTTGTATGTTAAAGTCCTTTTAAAATATCTAACAAGCAAACAAACATAAAAGTATATAGATATATAATTTTGCAAAAGAAAATTACAGATGCGTGGTGATATAGGCTAAATATATTATGAAAGATACATATAAAGCAATTTAAAAAGCTTTCTCAGATCACCTCTGTTTTTTATATCTGTCAGCAGCTCTCTTCAGAAGTTTTAAAATCAGGAACTATTCCTGTGTCGTAGAGGTTTTTTTCTGAAACTGCTGAAGTCACAGGACAAGTGGAATCAATATTTATTTACCATGAAAGGTCAAAACATGCTTAAAGTACTTTCAGCTCATTTTCACGCTCCATGTTAATTTTGTATCTGATTAACCGTACATTGCATACTTCTAGGTTAAATAAATTAGCTTACTTCTTTTCATCCAATGACAAATTGCCTGCAAAACCTTTATAAAAAAAAAGCAAAACAGCAAGTAACGTTAATTAAGATGACATTAAAAGCCCAGACTTTCATAAACAAGAGCTCAAGTCAATAGTTAACCTAACTTACCTTTTATAGTTAGCATTACAGTTCAGATGCTAACAGACTTTTTCTGAAGACAATAAACCATTTCTATAAAGTAAATATTCAACAGTAGTGTGTCATTTACATGAAAGAAAGTGTCAGGAACACATGTATGTACTATTTGTGTAATATTAGAGACTAAACTTACCTGAAATTTGTGAAAACATCAGTGGAAGATGTGTTTTGCTGCTCGACAGTTGAGTTTCCACACCATTTCTATGGTAACTCCTTCCGCTTCAAACTTGAATGTTTAGTGTGTGCACCCATTAAAGCAAGTAGTTGTCACGCAGAATGTATAAATGTCATCATAAAGTAATATTATCTTATAAAATACATAATGTAAATGAAGTAAAACGCTTACTTAAATACATATTTTAAATCAGATAAAACACTTACTTCTAGTGTTTTCCTTTTAAAAGCGACCTCCACCTCAGCACTGCATAGCAATTCGAATCTAAGAGAAATGTTTAGGTGCACACAGCATATTAATATCATCATGAAGTAATATTAGACATAATGTAAACTTAGTAAAACACTCACTTTTGGCTTTTTTTTTTGATAAAACCAACTTTCCCGTCTGCTCTGCGTTGTGCTTGAAAGAGAATATCTCTACGAGTAAAAGTTTAGGAGAGAACAGCACATAAACATCACTATAAATCAATATGACATTATATAATACATATTTTAAATGACATAAAACATTTACTTCTAGTGTTTCCCTGTTAAAAGTGACCTCCACCTCAACACTGCACAGCAATTCAGATCTATGAGAAATGTTTAGGTGCACACAGCATATTAATATCATCATACAGTAATATTACACAATGTAAATGAAGTAAAACACTTTTCCTTAATAAAACCAAGTTTCCCATCCACTCCGCATCATGATTGAATGAAAATATCTCTCTGAGAAAAAGTTCAGGAGAGCACAGCACAGAAATACGGTGGTCATAATTATTATACAAAATGTAAATGAGGTAAAACACTTACTTTCTGTGTTTCCCTTGATAAAACTGTCCTGTCTGTTCCGCATAGCGAGTGGAAAAAAAATGTCTTTGAGAAAAGTTTAGCGGCATACAGCACATTAATATTGTTAAAAAAACTATATGATATTACAAAACACATTTTGTGCGTAAGATTAAACACTTTATTTTGTTGTTTCCCATCCTCATATGCTCCGCATCGCGAGGAAAGAAAATGTCGTCTGTAAAAAATATTTCAAATAAGGCGCACACACGAGGAAATATCCCGGATGTGAATTAATACTAAATCCGACGGACCAATCAACGACCAATTTTCAACGTCGATTTTGGGGCAACTTTGGACTAAAATTAGACGGACCAAACAACGACCAATTTTCAACGTAGATTTTTCGGCTAAAAGTCCATGAGGAGCCGACTTGATTTAGCCCAAAAAACCATGTCCAAATGACGTCTGGTGTTGGGTGGGGAGGCTCGCACACGAGGAAATGTCCCGGATGTGAATTACTACTAAATCTGATGGACCAAACAACGACCAATTTTCAACGTCGATTTTTGGGCTAAAAGAAGTCCAGGACAGGCCGACTTGATTTAGCCCAAAAAACGACGTCCAAATGATGTCTGGTGTTGGGTGGGTATAGTTTGGAAAAAAAAAATCAGTGCCAGTGCTCTAACTACTATGATGTGTACAAGTTATATCACAGTAACACAACAACTAACGTAAGTAGGCTAATAAAAGAAAGACTTACTCTTTCAGTGGATCTCGCCGTGCGTCGTATCGCGCTCTTCCTCTGAGGGAAATATAAATCTTTCTCCTCAGAGCGCGTCTTCTTCCAGTAACAAGATGCAAGTAGCCAAGATAAACAATGAAGTGAAGTCTCCCGCTTTGTTTCCGTTGATGTGGGCGGTTCGCCGCTTGCGCCTCCACGTGGCTGATTATAACAACAAACCGAAAGTAGCTTGTGGGCGTGATCAAATTAAAAATAATTAGGTCTGACGAGAGACTGGACATGGGGTTGGTTTCATACAGATTACTTTAACACATGATATTTGTTTTCAATAAGACTTACTCCATTTTAAAAGTAGACATATCTGGCTTTCTATAGATGTATCTCTCATGTCTCTGTGTGGAGTATTCCCTGAGTTTTAGTTCATTTTATTGACGCATTTCTTAATGACGATCACAGAGAACAACGCAGACTGCATACCCTGTTTGTTTGCTTTATTTCACAAAACCACAGTGTAGTTGTTACTATGAATGTACACAAATAAAAGTGAATTCCTTACAGATTGCATTGATGTATTGCTCTTATCTGTACGATCAAAAATGATGGAGTAATTTAAGTTCTTTTTGGCGTTATCAGAAAAACGGCCACAAACCGCGCCGGCCCGTGTAACCCCAGGGGGTTAAAAAGGTCCTGCCATCCGCTGCTACTCTTCCCTTAATGGCGGTAGACATTTGGTGTGTGTGGGCTGCACACTGTGCCCCAGAGGCCTCGTCTGTCCACGAATCTGCTCCAGAGGTCTGCTTCTAAGGCCTCATCTGACCATGAGTCTGCGCCAGTGCCCCCAGAGGTGCCAGTTCTGGTTGCAGAATCTCCTAAAGGGGCCGTGGATGGCACCATTGAGTCTCCAGAGACAGCGGCTTTCGCTGCAGAACCTCTGGAATTGGCAGCGTCTACTGCGGCATCCTCAGCGGCTGTGATGCCCGCCGCAGTTTCCCCGGAGGTGGCGGCTGAGGCTGCGGAATCTCACAAAACGGGGACATCTGTCCTAGCTCGCTGCACGGTGGTAGTGCCCAATGACATGCATCCAGCCTCTCTGTCCATCCTGTCTTGGCCACGGAGGACACTCATGAATTCTCTGTCCATCTTGTCATGGCCACGGAGGCCACTTATAAACTCTCTGCTTTTCCTGTCATGGCCATGAAGGCCGCCAACAAACTCCCTGCCTCTCTGTCTGCCTCTTCTGTCCCTGTTCTCCCCAGGTACCAGTCCATGACGCGGGTGCCAGCTCCACCCTGGTGGGCTCCTGCGACTCCAGCACCTCCTGCTCCGCCCGTTCTGCCCTAAAGGGCATCTGCTCCGCCCTGGTGGCCCTCAGCCTCGGTTGCTCTGCCAGCTCCACCCTGGCTCCCTGCTCCGCCGGCCTTGCCTCAGTTTCCAGGTCCTCCACATGTATGGAGTCAAAATAGGGCCATATATATCTGCAAAATAAAACAATGTTTTGCAAACAAAGAATATGTTTTGCAAATAAAAATAGAGTATTGAGAAAAAAATTGCTTTTTTGCAAGTAAAAAAAATAATTGCAAAAGAAAAGTTAACCCCTGAGAGAAAAAATAAAGTTTAGCAAAGTAAAACTTAAGCAGCACTGACTTTGCAACACATATTTCCCTTTGCGCCGCTCCTTTAAATCCGCGTTTCAGTCATCCGTGCCTCTGCAGCGCAAGCTTTCCTTTGCGCTTCATTTTTCTATGCGCCTCGCTTTGTGTCACTGATTTGACGTGGGGGAAGGGGTCAAGAGGTTGGGGTGTGTACAAGGGACGAAGGCGTGTCCCTCTCGTCACGTCATCAGCACGAGCCCCAGACCGAGTGGATCGATCGAAATGGCGAAGCAGAGACATGCGAGTGATGGATCTCAGGTATGTATTTGTCACGGAGGCTGGACAAGAAATGCAAGGTTCGAGATAAGTCCCCTTGTAGCGTGACGGAAGACTCAAACGCGGATATGCACGAGTGAGCAGGTAAATCACGCAGTTTGTTCTGAGAACGCTCCGATAAGGAGTAGAGATTTCCACCAAGAAATCCGTGTTCTCACACGCACACAGACAGGTAAATAAGCGCTCCGAAGAGCAGAGAGATTACTCACGTGAGTTGGTTTGGAGATGGGACCTGACGTGGAGTCGAGCATGAACTCAATGTCTGGTGCAAAACAACACCTGCTTCCTGCTTAAATACCTGCGTGAAGTTACTTCCGGGTCCTCGTGACCTCACGTGATCTGGTACGTGTGACAGTATTATTGATCGCTTTCTTCTTCTTATTATTAGACTCCTATATTTTTAATAACAGATACTTCAGACCGGCCCAAATAAGGCTGTCACGATTAACAGACATTATATTGTACATGATTTATGAACAGCTTGTGGATGAAATAGCTAAAATACTGTTGCACCCAAAAGCTAGAGGTCGCTCTCGTGCGAAAACTCAAAATAAGCGCAGTAGAGGAAGACAATAACACACATAACATTAGTTATAGGAGATGCATATGGACATCATTTTATCAATATTCCTAAAGCCTCCTCAGGTATTTTCATGATAATAAAGTATATTAATAATAATAATGATGATGAAGATGTTTGACTGGTGTTGCTTTTTCAAATGCACGTTATAAGTGACTCAAACTCAAACTGCTTTTACATTGAGCAGCATTTCCTACTGATCAGAGTCGTGAAAACACTCTCAAATAAGAAACAATCGTGCACAAAACACACACACAGATGCATGCACAGAACTCAACATGCACACACCAACCAAACTCCATTGAAGGGAAAAAAGTTTTCCTAAGGGTGTTTTAACTTTAGCTGACTCGCATATCAATTTGTAAATCATTTTTTTATACATTTAATCAAAGAAATTCTTATCTTTAGGTCCATGGACCTAATGATGCCACAAGTCACCAGCTGGGAAGGATGATCATGGAAAGACTGCTATCCAAACTGCAGGATGCAATGAGTCGCCTACCCCTATAGATTTAGATTATTTGCAGTTTTTATGTGGTCATGAGCTTCTCTTCATTTCATCAGTCTATGATCAAATTTCAGTCCCAGAGGAACTCCTTGGCGAACCTTGTCAACCTTGAAAAACACAGTGGATAGGCATATTGACAATAACAACGAACCTGTTATTGCCCTTGAAGTGGAATTTGGAGTTAAGGGGCCCCCAAAATGTATTATTTCCAGAGAACATCTTCAGTACCTAGTTAATATGCAGCTATCTGTTCCGTGTATTGCCGAGCTTCTTGGTGTGTCAACAAGGACAATCAAACGTCGCCTCACTGAGTATGGCATTTCTCTAAAGGACACCTACAGTAAAATCACAGATGAAGAACTTGACAACCTAGTGAGGTTAATCAAAGCTAAAAGTCCACACCTAGGCCATAGAATGATGAAGGGACACTTACAAGCCTTGGGTCATCGTGTGCCATGGACAAGAGTTTGGGATTCCATGCATCGAGTGGACTCTGCTGGAATACTTGCAAGAATTACACAATTGAGATGTGTAGTCAGAAGGACTTATTCCGTCAAGGGCCCTCTTCATGTTGTTCACATAGACACAAACCATAAGCTGATGAGGTATGTCATGTGTGTCAAGCCATTGATGTAATGCTACTGATAAAATTATATGTGACCCTTTCTGTGAAAATATCACATATTGTGATCACATTACATTATGTGAAGTCATTATTTGTGAGTTTATGTGTTTTCTATTTAAGACATCCTACATAATGTAAAGTATATTCTTTGAAAATGTATGACAGAATATAACGCCCAAGATTGAAATTAGATATTTTTAACCATTAAAAATGACTAATTATGCATGTGAGTTTCTCTCTACAGTTTACATATGCATTTCAACTGGTAATAACAGATTATCTTTTATCAGATATGGCCTTGTGATATTCGGTGCCATTGATGGATACTCCAGAAAGGTATTTTTCTCTTTCTTTAATGCATTGTTGGCCTATAAATTTTGTACAAATCAAATTCCTGATAGAATGCATAAGTCTAACTTTACTTAATGTCTCTCAGATCATGTACCTTGGAGCTGCAACAGATAACAAGGCATCCACTGCCCTCAGTTTTTTCCTTCAGTCAGTGGACACATATGGGTTTCCATTGACAATAAGACAACTTTCCGTAAGACAATTTACATCATGAGTGTATATGAATGCTTTGTTACCTCTTGTAATGATTGCTTCTTTTGTGAACGTCGCTTGTAGTCACTTTGGATAAAAGCGTAAGCTAAATGTAAATGAATCCCTGCTTGTCTTAAACAACATGGTTAACATAAGTTTTTATAATACTGTTAGGTTTCTTTTCTAAAATACCTTATCATATTTTATTTTTTGCATTTACTAGTGGGTGGAATAACCATTCTCTCCACACAGAGAGCAATCAAAGCCCAGACCAGTTGTGGGAAATTGGACTCCTGCAAAACCCTGTCACTCCTCCAGTCCTATCTGAGGTATTTTAAGAATTTGTGTCTTTTTATGTATGTAATGTTTTCATGCAAGATATTGCCCCAATGTCCATAAACTATTACCAACTTTTAACAGATTGCACAAGACAACGACTCTGACTGGGACACAGACAGTATCTCTGACCAGCTGTGGACAGGAATTGTAGTTCCTCCAGTTGAATGCCCTCTTAACTGAAGAACTTAAGGCCCAAATTCAAACTTTTTTTAACCCAACCTCACACTCTCAAAACTATGGAAGAGACAAGTATTTAGAAGTTTAAAATTTTGTGCTGCTTCATTCTTAATTGACACCAAATCAATCACTGAAATAATCCATTTAGAAGCAAATTAACATCCAATTTAATAAAAAACAAACTTAAGTTGGCATTACATGCTTGTTTTATTTTCTGTATTGGCTATATTTAAAGCAGAAAAAAGACTTGTAGAACAACTTGTTCTCTTAACACATGCATTAAGATATAAAATTTTACAATATGTAACAGGTGTTACATTCATGTCGGTGTATGTCTTTGGTTTCTCCCACTGTCTCCCCGTCTATCTGTCTGCTTTGGTTTTACCCTCGTTAGCGTCATTCCCTTCACCTGTTTGCAACAATTAGTTCACCTTTATAAGCCTGTTTGTTTCTTGAGTTCCCTGTCGGTCTTTAACGTTTGTTTGTTTCTACGTGTGTGGATATTCCTGCTTGTGCTACCTGAAGTTTATATTAAATATTGTTGCCTGTTATCTCGTCTCTCGTCTCGTTCCGTCCAGCACGCAGCGACTTTGTAACAGAAAGACCGACCGACAACAGTTTAACCGGCGTTATTCCCCTGCGTTTATTTTTTCATCTTGTTTCTCAGTGTTTTCTTTTTTGATTTACCCCCATGGATCCCACTGTTCTTCTCATCATAATGAAGCAGGGGGAACGCTCTCTTGAGGACCACACCCGAGATTACATCTTCCTCGCAGAACACTCCCACTTTCCGGATAGCAGCCTTTGCACTTTCTACCGTGCAGGACTGAACACCACCACTAAGGGGCTGCTATCCGGGGAGGGTCCTCAAGAGAGCTTGCCGGACTACATCGAGTGGGTGCTGGCGTCCTGTGGATCATCATGGACTATTGACTTCATCAAGGAGGACGTCAGCCCCACTCCAGACCCAGAACCCAGCCAACCATCACCCCGACAAGCGGAGTTGGAGCCCGAGCCCACCGCAGATAAAGAGCCAGAGCCAAGAGCGACAGAGCCAGAGCCTGACACGTCTGACCAGGTGCGAGAGCCGGAAACTACATCCGCGAAGGTGGAGTGCTGCGTGGAGCAAGAGAGGGCTATGGAGAGCCCTGCCCACTGCACCACCGCTGGGTGTGAGCTTGAGCAAAACTCTGGGGATTTAATAAACTTCTTTACTGAATTACCTACCTGTAATGATCATCCTGTCTGCCTGGGATTCCTGCCTGGGATTCCCACCCACCCACCCACCCTCCCACCCTCTTCTGTCTACATCCATGTCTGTCTGGCCACCGCTGTCCCCTGACAGCCCCTCTGCTCACCCTCAGCCCACCACCTGTGCAGTGGGCTCGCCGCAGGTCTGCCAGCTTCCATCTGCGTTATGGCTGGAGGATCCCTCAGCTCCGCCTCCAGCCTCAGAGTCCAGAACTCCGCCTCAGCCCTCCGACCCTGCGGCTCCACCACGGCTCTCAGCTCCCTCGTCTCCACCGTCGCCCATCGGCCCACCAGCTCCACCGGGCTCCCTCGTCCCTCCGGCTCCGCCTTTTGTTTTTTTTTTTGTATTTTGTACGGCGCTAGTCGCGCCTATTCGGGAGGTTGTGTTCTCTACACATACACAGTAAATTTCACACAGTAAATTTCAAAACCATAAGAACATTTACCAATGTATAAAAGTTGCCTGTTATTTTTTTTTTTTCCTGAACATGTACAATTCCATACATTTAGTAGCATTTTAAAATCTGTTAAAACCGTTGTCAAACTGAATGGCTTGCAACATGACTGATTTAAAAGAACTGTAGTCACCCATGTGTACTGTGGGAAATGTAATTTTTCTGGCACAGGCACTTACAACTGGGAAGCATATTTTATGTTCTGGCATCCTCTGCATACACTCATGGTCAAAATGAAGAGAAATTTTGAATTCTTTAAGTTCTGACATTAGAAGAGGTTTGTGTCCCTGGCCAGTGAGCAAAAGAACTTGTTATTTCTAGGGTTGGTATTGTCTGAATTTGATCAATTACATTTTAACATTAATTTGTGTAATCTGCAGTTTTCTTAACAATATTTATACTAAATCAACTCATACATACCACAGCTTTCAATTTCTTGGAGAAAGTCTTGCAGAAAGTTGATTATAGCTGTTTCATAAGTCTCTCGTACTGATCCCTTCTCCGACATTTTCGGAAGAATATTCTGCATGATGAAGTCTGCATCAGCCTGTGGAAAAAAAAACAACCATCCATTTTCAGGTACATATACACATATGCATTTGGCTTTTAACCCAAATTGGGTTATTTGTTTAAATTAATTTTAAGTAATCCAAATGCATGCAACTTTTGAAAGTTGATTATAAGGGCTGAAATATTTTTTGAGTGTGAGGTGATTCAAAATGGCCGTGAAGTGGTAAAGACTCCTCTTCTCTGGGGGACATTACTCTCTTAACTGGGACTTGAGAAAAATCAATGATGAAGTCTGCAATCAGCACTGTGGCAAAACAAAAAAATGACCCAACCATCCATTTTCAACCCAACATTTTTTACACATATGCATTTGGCTTTTATCCAAAGCGACTTTATTACTATAATAACATTTATTTTAAGTATGTGCAATCCCTGAGATTGAACCCAAGCCCTTGGGCTATGCTAGCACTGTTATCTAACCAATGAGCTACAGGAAACCATTACTGAGGTACTAAGAGCAATCCATTTTCTACTAATATTTTTTGTAAGGAACAAATGTTTGACAATTATTTTTTAACTTGGCAAATAATAATTTTCCTATATATAATATTCCTAAAATGAAACCACTTCTAAAATGAAATACAAGATATAGGCATATTTTTTTATTCCAGTTATTGATACCTTATCATCATCATCATCATCATCCACCACACCAGGGACAAAGAACTGTTGGCAAAGTCCTGAATGGTTTTCCAGGATGTCCACAAAATTGTAGACTTCAAGACCTTTTCGGATTTGCTTCAACAAAGGGACCAAACGTAGAGTTGCATGCAGCACAATAGATCTAAAAAAAGAACCAGGAAATTCTTGCATAATATAGACAGTGTTGTGGCTAATCAGTATATCTGGTAGGCAGCAAAATTAAAACCGTTTGCAAGGTTTCAAATGTAAAGAAGTTATAAGACTTTTTCTAACCTTATTATGGCCTCTTTGTTCTCAGGTTTAATGGCCCCAGTAAAACCACAGTTAATTATTTGATCATTCCATGCAGAGAGATCGGTTTCTTCTTCCTCCACCTGAAAACACATAAACATGTAAACTGTGGCAAATGGTGTGCTTGCGTAGAAATACAGCTTTTATGAAATCAGATTTTATTTGGAAAAAAATTACTACCTTTTTAATCAAATTATAAAGTTCAGCATCATCCACATCATCTATAGTGAGAGTTGATTCATCCAAGTCTCCAGATGAGAGATAATCAAAGCACCACGGCCTCAAGAAACGGGGGGCAGGCCCACCCTGAGCGAGACTAACAGAAAACACCTCTCCAGCAGTCCTGAATGAAAGAATACAAAGTAATATTTAGTTGTATGCAAAAATAACAACTGACATGTTACTACAATGTAAAATATTGCTAACCTAAAAAATCCCTTCTCCAGATTACTTAGGGAGTAGATGGGGCTCTTCCCTCTCTGGTGTCCTCTATGCTCAAAGAGGTGTTTCTCAATCTCACCAATCAAATCTACAAACAAATATACAAATGTACATGTTAAAAAAGAATGTTATTTACTACATTGTACAATTATGAGCACATTAAAACATACCAAATCTCATAATGACACATGTGGTAACTGTTAATTGTTTTTCTAAACTTTAAATTGTTACGATGAATATAAAAACCTAATAAAGCGATTGTGAACCTGACTTGCCTGAAAGAAATTCCTTACGAATGGCACCTGTGTCAACACCCGCTTCCCCCAAAAATGTTACACGCAAAGTATTGCCCGGGGTTCCTCTCTTTTGTCTTTGCCACTGTACCATAGCTCTTTGATAGAAGTCAGTTCGAGAAACACAGATCTTGAAATCCTTGCTGTCATCTACCCTACTTGCCAACAAACGCAATACATCATCTGGACTATAAAAACAGGAAAAAAAGATTAGTAAAGAATTCTGATGTCTCAGGGTTGTTAAAATGTAATAAATAGACTGTACCATTTCATGTCTGGGCCTTGGTTTTGCTGTACAGGTGTGCCACACGGAGGACTGCTCTCATAATCCAGTGTCTGTAATATACTGAGTATATACCCAATGGTTAGAGCAGGAACCCGCATAATGGACTGGGACCTGGGGAGAACAGGGACAGAGGAGGCAGACAGAATAAAGGGAGAAGCAGAGAGACCAAAGGATAAGACAGAATAAGGGGAGAAGCAGAGAGACCAAAGGATAACGCCGCCTCCCTAGGAGGATCTACAGCCGAAGCTGACACCTCAGGAGGCATTGGCGCGACTTCTTCGACAGGGAAGGCCTCTGGAGCTGACTCGTGGTCAGACGGGGCCTCTGGAGCAGACCTGAGACCAGACGGGACCTCTGGAGCACACTTGAGACCAGACGGGAGCTCTGGAGCAGGCTTGAGACCAGACGGGAGCTCTGGAGCAAGCTTGAGACCAGACGGGAGCTCTGGAGCTGGCTTGAGATCTGACGGGAGCTCTGGAGCAGGCTTGAGATCTGACGTGATCTCAGGGGCGGACTCGTGAACAGACGTGACCTCAGGGGTGAACTCGTGAACAGACGTGACCTCAGGGGCGGACTTATGAACAGACGTGACCTTCAGAGTGTAGTGTGCGGCCCACGTACTGAGAATGGTGATCACCTTCACACTGGCCGACATGATGTGACTTGACTCTGGGCGGTCAGACGGGACATGACTTGACTCTGGGCGGTCAGACGAGGCGTGACTTGACTCTGGTCAGTCAGACGAGGCGTGATGGGGCTCTGAGCCATCGGGCAGGACGTGACTTGGGCCAACAGGTGGGACGTGACCTGACTCTGGGCCGTCAGGCGGGACATGACTGGACTCTGGGCGTCAGGCGGGACATGACTGGACTCCGGGCGGTCAGACGAGACATGGTGAGGCTCTGGACAGATGGACGAGACGTGACGGGGCTCTGGAAGGTCAAACGAGATGTGACTTGGCTCTGGAGCAGCAGTAATAACTTCATTTGGCTCATAAAGATCAGCTGTGGTTTGACTTGGTTCGTGGAGATTGGCTGTGACTTGACTTGATTCGTGAAGATCAGTAGTGAACTGCTTTGACTCATGGAGATCAGCGGTGACTTGACTTGGCTCATGGAGATCATTGACTTTACTTGACTCAGGAACCACGGCTATGACGTTGCTTGATGCAGGAACGACCGCCTTGACATTGCTTGATGCAGGTTCGACCGCCTTGACATTGCTGGACTTGGAAGCTTGACTGGACTTGGAAGCTTGACTGGACTTGGAAGCTACAGCTTTGGCTTGACTTGACTCTGAAATAAACAGTCGTAGCTTGACCTGGCTCAGGAGACACGGCTGTAACTTGACTTGACCTAGTATGAACAGCTGCTATAATATGACTTGACTCGTGAAGAACAGGTGTGACCTGGCTTGACTCGTGGAGAACGGCAGCTGTGTCTTGACTTGACTCTGTGTCTTGACTTGGCTCTGTGTCTTGACTTGACCTGGAAGCCTGACTTGACCCAGGAGTAGCCGCCGTGGCATGAAGGAGCGCCATTTTAGCTGCCCATACCGTCATTAGGGGTGAGTCCAGCACGTGGGCCATCATGACCACAGGTGGCGTCCGGGTGCTGACCACAGGTTCAGGAATGGCGGTCATCTTGTGGAGTGGCTTGGAGATGGCGGCCATCTTGTGCAGTGGCTCTGGCGTGGCAGCCATCTTGTGCAGTGGCTCTGGCGTGGCGACCATCTTGTCTGTGCTCGGCTCAGGAACGATGGCTGTAACTTGACTTGAGACAGGGACGACAGGTGTGATTTGACTTGACACAGAAACAACAGCTCTAACTTGACTTGATGCAGGATACACAGCTTTAACTTGACTTGCTTTAGGAAAGCAGCTCTGACTTCACTTCACACTGGAACAGTAGCCGCAGCTTGACTTGGCTTGGAAACTTGACTTGTCTCAGGAAACCCAGCTGCAACTTGACTTGACTTGGAAACTTGACTTGACTCAGGAATCCCAGCTGCAACTTGACTTGACTCAGGAAATGCAACTGTGACTTTGTACGGCTCTGGTATAGCAGCTGTGACGTGATGAAGCTCCATTCTCGCTGCCATCTTGTGAACGGGCTCCTCCGTCCCCGCCATTTTGTGAGCGCACACTGGCGTCACCGCCGTCTTGCGAACGGGCACCGCAGTTGCCGCCATTTTGTGCTTGGCCTCTGTTGTCGCTGCCAGATTATGAACACGCTCCGGCGCAGCCGCCATTTTGTGAACGGGCACTGCTGTCGCCACCATTGCTCGAGCGCGCTCCGACATGGCCACCATTTCCTGGGCAATCCAGGCGGTCAGCGGTTCCGTGGCATCGCGCTCCTTCTCCGCGACACCCACGATAAATGGAGAGCCCACACACAACAGAGCAAAGTCTAGAAATTCCGCAAGTGATGAACGCGGACCCTCGTGTCTGAGTCTGGCCTTTAGAGGCTCATTAACGCCATCACAAAAGATTTCAATAATGATGCAGTCCGGCAGGGTAGAATAGTTTGCGATAGCTAAAAACTCACGGATATGTTGCTCGAGCGTGCATGGTCCTTGTTCAGTTCTACAGAGAATCCTGTCAGTGTCCATATCTGCTGAATGTCCGGGTGAAAAGCTGCTGGATCCTTTTGTGACGGATTGTTCTGTAACTCAGAACGAGAGGCGAGCGGATCCATCTGCGAGCTTTTATTAAAAGGGGCGAGACAAAAACATGGTCGTACAGGCAGGGTCAAGCAATAGCAAATGGGAATAACACAGGCAAAACGTAGAGAATAATCCAATAAACGAGAAAGGGTCCAAAAGGCAGGCGGCGAACAGTCGAGAACGGGGAGCCAGGCGAGGGAATCAAAAAATACAAGGAACTAGGAACTAGGAACAAGGAATCTAGGAAACGCTAACAATGGAAATACAACAATAACAATCCGTGACTTGCATGGGGAAAGACTGGGGCTTTTATAGTGATGCTATTGAGATAAGGTGAGAGTGACCTCTGGTGGCGAGCGGACCGCGGAACATCGACCAGATTCCTGACACTCATCCTATAATGGCAAAAGGACAACTGATTAAGTATTATACAATAACATCCAATTAAAACACAATTGGTTATTTCCAAATTCCAATCAAGTAATTTGTTTAATTGGTCACTTTAAATCCTTTAGTCACTAAGTATTTTGCAAGATCTAAACAAGCACTCCCTGTTTCCGTTTTTTTTAACTTTACAAAAAAACATTCTGATTCAGTTCTAAATGTTTAGTTAATTGTATTGACTTCTAACATTTGTGTAGTGTTTTAAAACTATAAAAACAGGGCATTCTTCTCAACCAGTGTTATTTACCTCTTACAAAATGATCTTTATGTACCAATGAGAGACTGTATAATTACAATCAATTAATCAAAAGTGGTTGACAATAAGGCACTACAAAGAAAATACCATTATCGTTAGTAATAAAATCTTAACATGTGTTGGAAACTCAGAAGCGAAGACCAGGAGACTCTTGGGTATCTTCAGCAGAATTCTTTATTGAGAATGCGCTGCGTAGCTCTGCAGTCCTCAAAAGTCTGACTAAGGCAGTGATACATTGTAGTTTATATACATTTAGGGGGCAGTCCCCTAAAATGTAGACAAAGCACCTGGGTGACGATTCTAAACAAAGCATGCAAATGAAGTACTCAAGTGTAGCCAAGTGCCCCATTTACACCAGTCCTAATCCAATCATCATAACTACTCAAAGACTGGGCAGAGGCACCGAGAGCCATTACAAACAAAAGGTGAACATCTCAGTAATCTGGCTCATTTGACTTACAATAAAAGAACAGGAACTGGCAGGGACATCTTGCTACAAACTTTGCTTGAGAGAATCATTTGTCTGATAACCTCATATTTACCTTAAATGTTAAATACAATGTACTTTACCTTAGTTTTATTGTGATGCTATGTCAGAACATAGGATCAGCATATTTTCAACAGATTCTTAAATTTGTAATCCTACACTGCCTTAGTTAGACACGCAGCACATTCTCAATAAAGAACTCTGCTGAAGATACCCACGAGTCTCCTGGTCTTCGCTTCTGAGTTTCCAACAGTAGTATTCTTCCATCTGTATTCTCAAAGGCTGTGAATTCATATGTAAATGTGATTTTTTTTTTTCCCCCTTTCAAACAAACTTCTTGCACTTTGTCATTATGGGGTAAATAATGAATTTAATCCATTTTGGAATAAGACTGTAACATAACAAAATGTGGAAAAAGTGAAGCGCTGTGAAAACTTTCCTGATGCACTGTATTTTCATTGTTTTCAAACAACAGTTATACCAGTGACAAACATGCAGTTTGTCACGATGTTCGTGTACACAACCTCAGCCTAGAGGCAAGCACAGCTTTAAAAAGTAACAATATGCAAACTCACTGATAACAACCTGAAGATATCCAATCATCCAATCATGGATGAATCAAAGAACAATGTCTCTCTTTGCTTTCACTTTCTTGTGCATTTACTTTCATTTTAAATTTATTTAAATAATTATTTAAAAAATTTTTATTTAAATGATTTGTAAATTATTTGTTAGTTAAATTTAAATTAAATTAATGAATTTGTTTTTTGGACAGGGGTTTTGCTCAGTTCTTTCTTCATGAAAACAAAGCAGTTGAGCATTTCTAGCTTTATTTTAACTTAGCTAAAAATAATCCTATTAAACATCATATATTCTCCTATGCACTCTTGCTCGTGGAAACGCAGGGTCTGACCAAGGGCTGAAAAGGTGGCGACATTCTGGGGTAACGCCGCCCCGGAACGTGCCACGGAGTCATGCCCATCTCAGGATCCGGCCATGGAGCCAGTGCTCATATTTATTATGGCATTGCATTAAAATTCATCAGATTGCTAAAAAAGAACACAGAACATTTTACGCACCATTTACACATGGTAGGGAGCAGGTGTATATTTCTTGCGTACCAACTAACATTTTGAAAATACAAACATTTTTATGAATTCTGAAGTTTAAGAATGGTTTACACACAAATTTGTTCTGCTTGTGTTTCATGAATGAGGCCCATTATCTGTAAATCTTTGTTCTGGAAGTGGACTTCTCCTTTAAGGGCTGGGCTTGTAGGAAGCCTGAAAGGGGATATGGCTGAGTCTTGCGGTTGCCATATAAACAGACCCTGGCCTGTCACCGAGGGGGCTACCCTACCCTCAACTGCTCTACCACCCTCACAGATCTCAATTAAACCTGCCTAGTAATATCTTATGCCGATCTCTACTCTTTTAAGTCTAATCAAATGAGTCTTGAGTCTTTTTTTTTGAGTCGTAATTAAATGTCCCACTTTAGAGAAGTCTTTCATCATACATAACTTAACAGTACTGTTAGATATACTTTTTTAGGATATTTTCCTAAAAAACAATTCAAAATGTAGTGATAATTTTCTGACCTACACACTCTAAATAATTTCCAAGATTTTAAAACTGATACATAAAAATTAACACTAGATGTACCTTATCATTAAAAGATGACATCCAAAACAGTTGCTTACAGTTTTGACTGCAAAAGATGGGGTAATTTGATATAATTTTACACTCATTACGTGCTGGGGCTGTCAGTTGAGCTGCAAGAACACAGCGCATCTCAATTCCCACAAAGTCCTTTCGTGTTCGTTCTCCATGAGAACACAAGTCATTCTTTGCATTCTTGGAACTGAGAAACAGCCAGTGACAGTGATGAGGACCTTCCCTCAAACCTTAAAGCTCTTGACAGACAGACGGGGTAAGCTCATCATCCTGGAAGGTAACAAACCTTTTTAATCGTCCAGGCCCAGGGGATTTCAATGACCCAACTGTGTGGATTGTAAAATCCTCTAGAATCCCCCATTGAGGTCAACACTGTTAAAATGTTCCTCATAGATGTCAAAGAAATTATTAATGAAACAAACATCTGTGGATTTCTGCATGGATGAGTCTCTGATGAAGTGGAAAAGCAGGCTGGCATTTCATCAGTTCATTCCAGCTAAAAGGCACAGATTTAGTTAAAAAAAAAAAGTTTTGTGTGATGTGCTCACTGGCTATGTGCAGGACATGATCATCTACTCTGGATTTACTAGAGACATCCAACACTACCAAGGGCTTGGAATTTCTGGGTCTGTCGTAATGACACTGGTAGCACCTTATCTCAGATAGGGTCATGTGCTTTATGTGGACAACTGGTACAGCAGTCCCACACTTTTCCAGGACTTCCTATCTCTTGGCACTGGAGTCTGTGAGACTGTGCATGCAAACAGGAAAGGGATGCCAACAAACACCTTTAAAATGACAAGGGGCAAGGTACAGTTAAGAGAAAATGAATCACAGTTGGCAGTCAAATGGCATGACAAGAGTTTCTACATTACTACAGCCCACCCAACTGGAATGGCAGCAGGAACCCACATAGCAATTGACATCTGGCCCAGCTCTGGGCCAAGCAAGGAGTTACACTTGGCCCAAGTGCAACAAAGAATTACGGCCCTTGTCTGGCCCAGATCTGGACTACAGACGTGAGCCACACTTGAGCCATAACTGGCCCAAATCTCAGCCAAACAGTAACTTATAACCAGCCCTGAACTGAGCCAGAACAAGTTTTATTAGTGCTACCCCCAAGCAACCATTGAATCAATGTAAAAAAAGTAGTTGATTTGTCAATGTTAATGATATTGAATTATTATAACTTTTGCTCCTCCTAATAATGTTGAAAAAAAAATTACATTTAATTACATTAAATTTCAATTAGACATCAAGAATCAGCATATGAAACTCAACAATGGTGACAATCAGCAAACTAAAATTCTATGCAGAAATGCATGCTGGGTATCAATATAGTAACAAGCCATTCATGATTCCCAGCATGCATTGCAGTTGATCTGTTTATCTGAATTAGTTTGGTGATTGTCACCATTGTTGCGATATGTATGTTGAGTGTTCATGTCTAAATCTTTTGATTTGTAATCACAGATTTTTTTTGTTTTGTTTGTTTAGTTTTTTTCAATCACTCACTGATCACAGTAATGGTGGTTTGTTGAAATGTCAACATTTTTTTCAACATTAATTGTTTTAATGACATTAACATTGACAAATCAACTATTTTTAACATTGATTCAATGGTTTACACCTGCTCTCTTGCTATCTGGGACTCAATCAAGCCTTCAGTAAACCACATAGAGTCCAGTCTTTAACCAGAAACCCCAAAACAGCCTAAAAAAGAAACAAAAACCAACTCAGCCATGGATCCATCAATAAGCAGTAAAACACAGTTACACCTTTAGACATGGCTCAGTTTTGGGATTTCTGGTTTAAGACTGGTCTCTATGTGGTTTACTGAAGCCTGAGATTGTGTAACACTATTAAAACTTGTTCTGGCTCAGTTCAGGGCTGGTTATAAGTTACTGTTTGGCTGAGATTTGGGCCAGTTATGGCTCATGTGTGGCTCACGTCTGTAGTCCAGATCTGGGCCAGACAAGGGCCGTAATTCTTTGCTGCACTTGGGCCAAGTGTAACTCCTTGCTTGGCCCAGAGTTGGGCCAGATGTCAATTGCTATGTGGGAAAGCTCGATCACGTCACTGGTCAATCAAAGATGAAGCCAGTGTGTCATGCCATAAATTATTTTAAATACATTTGACTTTGTATTTAATGTGAATTTATTAAAAACATTGGACCTCATTCATGAAACTTATAAGCAATTTGCGCATAAAACAGACCTTTCCGAATACTCTCCTCCGGATTCACAAATGCTTTGTAAACGTCCGATTTGATAGTTAAATGTGTATGTTAATGAATTCCATTCATTCCTAAATAGGGTGCACATGTACGCTCGTTCACAATTAGCATAATGAATTACAGCTACGCAAAATGTGTGACCAGGAACGCAATGGAATATCTTGTCTACTTTCTCAGGTTTGGCTCCAGTATATTGCATTAATGAAAAAAAAACATTAATAGGCCATATGCCTAACAATAAATATTTCACTAACGTGTGTCCACCGAAGAGTTTTTAGCCAGATAAAAAACGGCCAGCTGGTGGCACAGTTGGTGGCACAGCATTTTTCCAGCCAAGGTGCTTTGGTTGCTATGATTTAGCATATCCACGGTGGCAACGTATTACTGGCATTTCATTTTTAAGAATTTTACTAAATATAAAAAGCACTAACCATTAACTTGACTTCTCTTTTATTTATGGCTGTCAGAACAGCTTTACGAATGGTTTACACACAAATTCATTCTGCTCGTGTTTCATGAATGAGACCCATTGTAAGTTACTAATTATAACACTTTCATTGTACAGAAAGGGAGCACAGAACATTAGAATTGTTAAAGAACATTTTCAGTCTAGCCAGAATTCATGTGGGGACCAAGATTGACACAAGGGGGCACTGCCCCCTAGAACTGCCCCTGTCCAGGACAGGTTTGAAACCCCCCTGTTTTTTCATATCGTCCTCTGTAAGTCTGTGGAAATTTAGTTTGGTGGATTTTTGTATCCTTTTGTTATATTTGTTAGATATAATTTGGCCACTTGGGAATTTCATTGTTGAATGGCCAGAGAGAATTATACCAAAGCCTAGGGTTGTGAAGCACTGGCACTGTTCTTGTGTATTTATAGTCTTTTTATTTGTTCTATCTTTTGAATAAGATCGAAAGGATCCATAAAAGTTGCTGCCTTACCAGAACCGGTTTGGTATAGCTATGCACAGCTTGATGCTGCATCTAGAATATATGATATTTAATATATGTCTAAGCAAGCATTATTTTTAATGCTCAACAGCTTTATTTTTATCAAGAAAAAAACTGAGCAAAAACCTGTCCATAAAACAAAAGGTAATTAATTAATTAATTCAATTTAACTAATAAATACTGTATAAACAATTTAAATTAAACTAAATTAAAAATCAAAGTTAACACACAAGAAAGTGAAAGCAGAGAGACGCATTGTTCTTTGATTCATTCAAAGTGAGCTGGATGGATGTTTGGATATTTCAGATTATCATTGAGTTTGCATATTGTTTGCATGTCTCTTTTGCGTGTTACCTTTTATGCCGTCTTTGGCCTTAGGCTGAGGTTGCGTGCATGAACATCATGATAAACTGCATGTTTGTCACTGTTGCAACTGAAAATGTAAAATTTAACTTTCAAAAGATGTGATAATTTTTACCTAATGAATGTAAATGTCCAATTGTTAAAAACTACTTCTTGCTTTAAATCTATTGTTGATGTTAAGATCCTTAGCACAGAGATATTGATATACTTATTATTCTGAGAGCCTTAAACATATAGAGTAAATAATAAAAAAAATATGTTCAGCTGTTTGCCAAGTAATGATGACATAGATGTCAGGGCAATAATTTGGTTGGGAGTTGATATTTGGCACTTCTTTTTTTCACTTCAAGCTGTAGCATACAGTGCATCCAGAAAGTATTCACTTTTTCCACATATTGTTATGTTGCAGCATTATTCCAAAATGAAAAATTCATTATTTTCCTCAAAATTCTCAACCTTTCTGAAAATTCATAATTACAACTCTCTCTCCTTCGGCTTGCTCCCTTTACCAGGGGTCACCACAGCGGAGTAATCCACACAGCTGATTTGGCACGTGTAAGGTTTACAGAACCTCAGACACTTTGATCTTCTGAGACGGACAATACACACACAGTGTATTAAGATATAGACATTTGTTTCCACATCTCACTGAGAGAAGATGTGAGAAAAGTCCCTATCCACCTATTCCTTCCATCCACTTCCCCTCACCCATCTCCTCTCACTCAGCTCACTTAGACTGGTCAATAGCATAATATAATGTTCTACATGAATACAAGTGATATCCATAGTCATGTTTGCTATCATTTGAACTGTCACTTTGTGTCTGGTACAATGGTCTCATTCTCACAAGAAGTAAACTAAAAGGTAAACAGATCCTAAGAGTTCAGAGATATATTGCTCACTGTTAAGGTTGTACTATTTCCCAGTGTCTTTAATGCAAATTACCATCTGTCCCCAAAAGGTGCAAACGATCAAGTCTAGGACTTGATCAATGCAAATTCAAATTGTTAGTTCCTGTCTCCATTTCGGGGGATGTCTGTCTGGGTCTGAAGTACTTAAAGAAGTGTAGCAAGAAGATCAGGGCGCCTTTCTGTAGCCAGAATGAGCCCATAGTACAAAGTGTGTTGACACACTTCGTACTATGTATTTTTCTCAAGTCAGGTATGCATCGTACTCCTAGATTCATCTTGGAGATTTCTTCTAATGATTTGATATCTTTGAATTGGCTGTATAATTGGTGTAATACATATTTACCTGACTTCTAATAAATTGTTACATTTGATTTTATTCTGACTTACTCTGAAATTATTTTCTCAAGTAGATTAAGTGAAGGCGTATGTTACCACAAATACGTGTCCAGGGTTAAGTACATACTAGATCTCAGGTTAGATGGAGCATGGGGCACATCAGGTGAGATTCTAGATTTCTGACTAACTGCTTGACTTTAGTTAAGTTGTTATGCAGTTGCATTAACTATGGGGGGGCTAGACAAATTACTATTGGAGTATTAGCATGGTTCGGGCATATTTCATAGTACTAGCCATAACCTCTGGTTATAGTCTCAGCTTTATTCAAGTTGTTATATAGTTAGACTAACTATAGGGGGCTAGATAAAACACGATTGAAGTATTAGCATACTTCATAGTGCTAGCCATAACCTCTGATTTTGTTTGAGCTTTAACTAAGTTGTTACATAGGTGACTGTAGGGGGGCTAAACAGAACCACTATTTAAAACATGACAAGCATGAGGCGGTCTATTAAATAGTTAGCCATAACCTCTGACTAATGATCAGACTGGAGGGTTTGTGATCGTGGGGCCCATGTAAATCGGCCGACATAAGGCACCCTGAGCGACATAGATTCCTAATGAAAGAGTAAATACAAAGTAAAGAGTTAAACAGAATAAGCAAATGTTAAAATAATAACAATTACAAATGGAGAAACAATCAATTTGTATGACAACCTAAATTCGAGGTCATAATAAAATGGAGTCAGATTGAATTTAACTGCAATTAAATAACTTTGCGCACTGGAAAGACCCAACATGCAAGAAACCTTCGGCCACCATTGGATACCTTCCTTGGGCCAATTGCGTGGACCTTACACACGTTTTACGCCAAATACCCTTTCTGCCGCAACCCAGCCCTGAGAGTGCACTAACTCATGCAACCCCAGTGCTGGGACACACTCACTCACTCATTCACACCACACATTCACTCACTATGGCCAATTTACTGTGTCCAATTCACCTATACTGCATGTCTTTGGATTGTGGGGGAAACCGGAGCAAAATTCATAATGACAACATGGAGAGAAAAAAAGAAAAAATCACATGTACATACAGTCACATCTTAATATATTTAGATACTGACACAATTTTTTTAAAATCATTTTAGCTGTTGTCCAAACAATATTCAAGTTACAGTTTTATAATGAAAATGGGCTTAACTGCACACTCTGAGCTTTCATTTAAGGGTAGTCTCAACAAAACTGGAGGAAAGGTTAAGGAATTACAGCTCTTTAATATGTACTGCCACCCTTTTTCAAGGGACCATAAGTTATTAGACAGCTGACACAAAAGCTGTTTCATGGACAGTTGTGGGCTATTCCTTTTCTACATCAGTTAATCAGGTAAAAGGTTTGGAGTTGATTCTAAGTTTGTCATTTGTAATTGGAAGCTGCTGCTCTGAACCTACATCATGTCGAGCTCTGCATGCAAGTAAAACGTCTCAGGTTACGCATGTAACCGTGCTTCCCTGAGAAGGGAACGAGACACTGCGTCCTCTAGAGGTCGCTATGGGGAACGTCTCCTATGTGACCCGTGTCTGAAGCTATATATACAAAAACTACATGGTACTGGCCGGCGACAGCCTATGACGTCACTGCCGGCGCGACGTGTCGCTGCTGGCACGTCATACCAGCGTGACTGTATTGTACAAAAGGGTGCCGGTTGAACACAACATCCGCTTCTTCGTCTGAAGCTTGTGTCCGAAGCATGGCCACAAGTTTAGAGGACGCAGTGTCTCGTTCCCTTCTCAGGGAACCAGGGTTACTTGCGTAACCTGAGACGTTCCCTTTCGAGGAACTCGAACTGCATCCTCTAGAGGTCGCTATGGGGAACGGTTATACCCACGCTGCCATGCTGAGGGGAGTGCAAGCCAGACACACAAGGTGAGCACTAAGTACCAGCTTCACCTAGGTAGGGGGAGCTGCCCCAAAGGATGTCCAGGTGGCTGTCAGTGACTTAATCCCTTCGGCCAAAGGCCTGAGCTGCATACCCAAGAACTTACCTGTAAGGTCCGAGCTAACGATGTCTGGCTGAGGGCAGAGCTCAGACTTGGAATCAGAAAGAGAATCCTTTAAGGGATATAGCCTAAAGTCTAGGAAGGTAGTCTAGACCTTGGCCTGTCAACAGGGGGTTTACGGGGCTCAACATCTCAAGAAAGGGTACGAAGCTAAAACGCATGATCCCCACCATACAGGATTTCAGAAAGAACACAAGAGGCTAGTGTGCGTTCTTACCACAACATGGATTTTAGAATTTGTCCGGCGAGCCTGGAGACTGAAATACCGTTCAAGAAGAAGCTCTGGGAAGCAGAGAACACAAACCCCAAGAAAGGGGAGGTTCTGAGCACTCAGGGAGCAAAATCGTGCTTAAAGCGACCCTTCTGCAGAGAAAGGGGAGCACTATAACACTCAGTATGAGCGGCCTGAATGGGATGCCCCGGGGCAGAGGAGATACAATTCTCAAGAGAAGAGAATCTGGTTGTTCAACAGGGTATAGCATGCTCACAGAAGACCCTCATCTTTGAGAGGAGCAAAGAATGCTGATTTACATCATCCCACCAGGGGCTACCACCTGGAAAATCCAGAGCCATAGGGAGCAGAGGTCCTTCTCTCAGCATAGAGAGGAACTTAAGGGCTCCAACTGAGAGTGACATGCTCACAAAAGACCCTCCGTGAGGGAGCATTTGTCAAGCTCATGCAATGTCGGGAAAGACATCACTGGAGCAGGGGAAAACTGCTGTCTACAGGGCTTCTAGAAGGCCCTAATGGATCAGAGCAACTTCCACACACACAAGTGGCGAAAGGCAAAACACATCGGGCGGCAGCAAGCGGCCAATTTATCCAATGAGATAAAAGCTCTATCTTAGTAACCAAGGCGAGCATTTAGCAGCCACAGGGTAGACACCTCGCCCATGGAGGGGGGAACCTCTGTGCGTTCTACAGGAACGGTGTACTTAGATGGCCCTATTAAAGAGGGAAGCACTGCCATGGTCATCTCTTAACAGGAGGGATATAAAGGCAGAAACGAGGTTTGGTGACCTGTACTGCCAAAATCATAAGCCAGAAAGCCTTGGATACTGGCATGGAGTAGTACGGCTCCCGTACATGCTAATGCGACAGAAGCAGAGACACGTTAGGCGACAGCAAGCGGCCGACTTATCCAACGTGACAGCGATGGGACGCACAGCAGCTGTAGGGTAGGCACCTAACCTACTATAGAGGGAAGGACCTACCCGCTCCGCCCAAAGATGGCTTGCTTAAATGACCCTGCATAGCAGGGGAGCACAGCCTGCACATTTCATGTCAGGAAGACATCATATCGGTAGAGAAGAGGTCTAAGGACCTAGGTTGCTGATTCCATGAGGCTCCAGGAGGCAAAGGCCTCAAATACCCAAATAGGGTGGTAGATCTTCCATACACACATAATGTGATGGGAGACAAAACACATCGGGCGGCAGCAAGCAGCCGATTATCCGATGAGGCTGCCATGGAGCATCAGCGGTCTCAGGGAAGATACCTGACCCTCCTAGAGAGGGAGAGTCTACCCACTCTACCGAAGGATAGTGCGCTCTAGAACACCTCGTCTCCATGAGGTGAATACTACCCTTATCCTGAGATGAGAATCCAGAAAACGGGTATAGAACGAGATCCAGCATTGAGAGGGAGTCGAGTCGTTCTTTAGAAAAATGGGTTGAAATCAACCCATATTAGATAAAGCGCTCTAGAACCTTCAGCCATAGCTGAGGCGAGCACCCAGGCTAGCCCTCCATGGAGGGGAGCCTACCCAGGGCAACCAGCAATGGCTAGGAAGAGGCATCGTCATGCCCTGCCAAAGAGGGGCTTTAGCTATATCAACCCAAGTAGTCCGTGCTCTCTTTCTCAAAAGAAAGCGTGGGCCCTGTTCTAGCCAACCCTCAGGTGTGCATGAACAGAATGGGCCTAATTATGCCTTAGACAGGCTGCTGCTCCTCAGAGTCAGCACTAAAAAAGGGGTTTCCACAGAAACACCTCAAAGCATGAGCAATGGGTGAATAGCTCAGCAACAGGAAGCCCCTCAGGGCAAGGCATGAGAAGAGTGCGATGCATTTAGCCAGAGATGTCAGGAGCATCTCGTGAAGAAACTTTCGAGAGCTTACCTAGAGGAAGGACAGAACAAGTCCTGGAGGAAATAAAGGTGAGCAGAAAGCATGTAAAACTGAAGGTTACCTGAATGGAGATCGACAAGCCCTGGGGTTGCAGTAATGTAGCAGGGACCCAACATACAAGAACTACCTTGTAGTATCTAGTTCAGCTGCAGAAAAAGTAGGCAAATCCTACAAGCCTGATCTAGGATGGAGATATCAACAGCATCCAGGGGTCCCATCCACAGGGGAGTGTCCTACCCTGAAACATAGGAAGAACACAAAAGCCCAACCGTACATACTGCAATAAAAGCCAAGAGGCTTAATAACAGATATCAATACAATGATAAGAAGAAAAAAGGATCGTACTCACCCACCATGGTCCTCAAGCATGGTGCATCGAAACGGTTTACACAGGTACTTAGATAAAGTCCAGACCATCGGTAAGGCTGTTCTATAGAAATAGAACAACACCCAGCACATCATGTGGATCAGCAGTAAAAGACTGCAGTTTTAAGCGCAGCAGGGGAATTAAAGAGGGGAGGGGAGGGGAGGGCCGATGTTACCACCCAGAGAGGAAGGTGAGTAGATGTTATTTTACTCTGGTCCGGACGAGAGCATTGGGAACGCCTCGCCTGGACCACTTCTCTCAGATCTTGACAACCTCCCCTCGGCCCGCGCCATCTCCTGAAACCACCGCAGGTGGAGGAGGGGCACGGGCTGCAACACTAGCCTTCTGAGCCTATCTCCGATCCTCAGACCAGGACGGGCCAGGACTAGTCTGAAGACCGAGTCAGAAGCATCAGTTAGGCTGTTCTACATAATAGAACATAACCCTGCAGTCTGTCCTACCATAAACATGACTGAACTATAACCACCCTCAGATGGCTATGCTCAGGAGGTGTCCATAAAATTAACACCGCAACCACAACGTGCAGCATATATTCAGCTCCCATGGGAGTTAAACACGCTCCGCCCACGTGCTAGATTCCCCCGGGAACCAGGGGAGAACTGAGCCACCGCGAATGCGTTGTCAATGCTGTTTTTTACTGAACGCACTCATGCAAATTCGGATATTACAACTCCGGTAAACAGTAAAGGACTCACCTCCGTCCTTTTGCGAATGCATCGCGATGAGCACATCCAATTTCCTTGAGAGCTGGACACGCTGCTCTCAACCACACACACACACAGCTCACGAGCTCATGAAAAGCAGGTATGAGAGCATGACTGTCTCTCGCAAGAAACAAGCATCGAATGCGTTCAACTCCCTGGAGACTGATATTCTGATATTCGAAGAGGATGTTGTGTTCAACCAGCGCCCTTTTGTACAATGCGGTCGTGCTGGTATGACGTGCCAGCAGCATCGCGTCGCGCCGGCAATGACGTCATAGGCTGTCGCCGGCCAGTACCATGTAGTTTTTGTATATATAGCTTCAGACACGTGTCACGTAGGACAGTGGTTCTCAATCCTGGTCCTGGGAGGCCCCTGCTCTGCACATTTTGCATGTCTCCCTTATTTAACACACCTGATTGAAATCATCAGCTCATTAGTTCAGTTCATGGATCTCTCTCCTAATGAGTTGATGATCTCAATCAGGTGTGTGAAATAAAGGAGACATGCAAAATGTGCAGAGCAGGGGGCCCCCAGGACCAGGATTGAGAACCACTGACATAGGAGACGTTCCCCATAGCGACCTCTAGAGGACGCAGTTCGAGTTACTCGAAAGGGAACTAGCAATTGTTAGGCTTCAAAAACAAAAGAGATCCAGTTCGGTACATTCTAAGAAAAAAAGAACACACTGCTGAGCTGAGCAACATAAAAAGGCCTGGACATTCACAGAGGACACGAGTAGTGGATGATTGGATGATCCTCTCCATGGTAAAGAAAATCCAATTCACAACATCCAGCCAAGTGAAGAACACTCTTATAATCAAGATAAGACTTTATGAGAGCAAATACAGAGGCTAACACGGCCAAATTACACTTTGCCAAATAACATCTAAAAAAGCCAGACCACTTCTGGAAAAAGCATTATTTGGATGATTGATATTAAGATCAACCTGTAACAGTATGACAGGAAAATGTATGATGGCATGAGCATCCATAGTTTCCAGTGGCACTGGGTTACTGGTGTTTAGTGATAAAGTGACAGAAGACAGAAGCAGCCGAATAAATTTTGAAATGTATAGGGATATACTCTGTGCTCAGATTTAGTCAAATGGAGCAAAGCTGATTGGGTGGCTGATTTACCTTATTAACTCCAACATCATAATTCACAGTATGAACGCCACATTTTCACATTTACATACCTCACATACACATGTGATTCAGTCTCTGTGCACACACAGCACTTGTTGTATTAGTCTAGAATATCATGGCTTTATTTAACTTCATAACTTCATATAATAATATCATCTATTAACAACAGGAAGATAACTCACAGCATAAATGCTAAATTTATATTCACTCAGCCAGCATACAGAGTCCTACAGGGCCTATTAGCCACATGCTAGCGTGGTGCGATCTTTTTATGTGGTCATTAACTCATAAACACAACTTACACATTACTGTAAAACATACAACGTGAATGCATTTAAAGGGAATTTTATACATTTGTGTGCAAATGTGCGTCTTCAATACCTGTCAGGGAAGATATTATAAGTGAACACACAAGATGCGATGCTTCACATTCACAGTTTTATTGGAATAGAGCGCATCGCGAGAACTCCCTGAGAATACACACCGGCGACCAATCAAATATGTCCACTTTAAACATTACAACATTTTACTCTGTAACGTAATATACATTTTTCTGAACACCTTAGTTATTCCAAAACATAACATTTGAAAGTATTCTGTATAGTTAATAACTGTTTAAACTGAAGACCAATTCCATTTTTAACAATGTTATAAAAATATCAAATTTGTACAAAAATAAACAATTTTGTGATAAACCTGAGTAAAACCATACAAGCTCGAACACAACCTATATTCACAACACCACACTCTCCCCTTCAAAATAAGATGTCGTCCCGACATATTGCTTAAATTAGTCAGTCACAGTAATGCTCAATTTACAGCATTTAAACCCTTTTAACTGTAATATTAAGAGGTAGATGATCGCATGGAAGAAGAAGATTGGAATGAAAAATTCTTGATCTACCTTTATTCTGTTTGGGTTTTACTTCATAGATTGGGGCATCATCTGCTACCTGATGTACAACAACGTGTACTTCGTCCTCCCAGTAATTATGCAGTTTCCCGGTTCCACCTCTTGGAGTCAGATTTTTCACAAGGACCCTACTTCCAGAGCATAGGTCAGTGAACCTCACTTTTTGATCGTAATTCTTTTTGTTCCTTTCAGCACACTTGTTTGCTTGTTCTCTCACTATCTCACAAGCTTCTTGCATCCCTTTTGTCCATTTTTCCATGTACTCACTATAACTTTGAGAGCCGTTGTCTGCATGGACTGCATGGCAGCCGTGGTGAGCAGCCAAACAGCAGGTGGAAAACCAGTCACTTCACTTCTGGTTCAGTTGTAGGCAAAGATTAACTTGTTAAGTGCATCCTTCCAATTTGATTTTTGTCTCTCTGTCAGGGTTTTCAGCATCTGCAGTAACGTCTGGTTAAATCGTTCCACCTGCCCACTCCCTTGGGGGTGGTCCTTGAGCTGGCGATGCCACTGTACTTCCGCAGTTGGGTGAGCATCTGATTTTCAAATTCTCCCCCTTGATCATGGTGAATTCTAGATGGGAAACCAAACTTAAGAGCGAAATCATTGAATAAGCGGTCAGCAACTGTTTTCATCGATTTTGAGGTTGTGGCATAAGCCTGTACAAATCGGGTGAAGTGATCGACGATTACCAAAATGTACTCATAGCCCCCCCTTACATCTGTCCAAATGAAGAAAATCAATCGACACTAATTCAAATGGAAAAAGAGTCACTTTGATACTTTTAAGGGTTGCTCTTGTCTCAAGACATGGTTTCTTTTGTTTTATGCAGGGGCAGGTTCTCAGGACATAGTTTTCAATATCTTTCTGCATGTAGGGCCAGAAGAACCAATCCCTAATGAGGCTTGTGGTGCGACCAAGGCCTTGATGACCCATCTCATCATGCAGTTCCTTGAGAACAATTCTTTTAAAATGAACTGGTAATACCAACTGTGTCCTTCGAGATGTTTTACGATAGAGAATGCTATGTTCATCCAACTTTAGCTTGCCCCATTCTCTCAAAAGGACTTTGGATGGCCAGTTGACCGAACACCACTGTGGAGGAGGCCTAGATCCTGCTTGCAAATGATTACTCCAATGTCCTTGTCATCCTTTTGTGCTTGTCTTATTTCTTCTTTTGACAGGGGTTTAAGGAGACCATTTTCCCCCCTCATATTTTCTTCATTTTCCTCTACGCATCATAGTACACTCTGACAGGCTACAGCAAGGGGCACATCTGGATCATCCTGAATCTCCACTGCCTGTATTACAGCTGCCACACAGTCAGATGAGAACTCCTCAGTACATTCTCTCATTGTCGTTTCCAGGTCTGCTGGCATCCTGGAGAGTGAGTCTGCATCGATATTCTCTTTACCCGGATGGTAACAAATGGTAAAGTGAAAGTCTGCGAGTTCTGAAACCCATCTACAACCAAGGCAAGGCAAGGCAAGTTTATTTATATAGCACATTTCATACACAAAGGTAATTCAAAGTGTTTTACATAAAAGAAAGTAGAATAATCATGAAAACAATAATAAAAACAATAACCACATAAAAGAAAGTAGAACAATCATAAAACAATGATCACAACAATAAGACAAAAAATGTAAAATGTAAAATGTAGAAACTGATTGATTTAATGATTTAAAAAAGATTTAAAAATTGATTTAAAATAAATTGAAGACAGTTAAAAACAGAAAATGATTATACATAATGCAATCAGTTCGGACATAGCACAGTGCTCATTCAGTAAATGCACAGATTTTCTGGTTCTAGTCAGAATCCTGGCAGCAGCGTTCTGGATGAGCTGCAGCTGTCTAATGGTTTTCTTGGGAAGGCCGGTGAGGAGACCATTACAATAGTCCACCCTGCTTGTGATAAAGGCATGAACAAGTTTCTCCAAGTCTTGACTGGAAACAAAACATCTAATTCTTGCAATGTTTTTGAGATGATAGTATGCTGATTTAGTTACTGCTTTGACATGACTACTGAAACTAAGGTCTGACTCCAGAATCACACCAAGATTCCTGACTTGATTTTTGGTTATATGACCCCTAGAGTCAAGATATGCATTCACCTTAAGAACGTCCTCTTTGCTTCCGAATGCAATGACTACAGTTTTCTCCTTGTTTAACTGAAGAAAGTTCTGGCATATCCAACTGTTAATTTCATCAATGCATTGGCAGAGGGAATCAATGGGGCTGTAGTCATTGGGCGATAAGGCTAGGTAAATCTGGGTATCATCAGCATAGCTGTGATAGGCAATTTGGTTCTTTCTCATTATTTGACTAAGTGGAAGCATATACAGGCTAAACAAGAGCGGCGCAAGAATTGAGCCTTGAGGGACTCCGCATGTCATGGATGTCCACTTAGACTTATGCTCTCCGATACTCACATAATAACCTCTCTCTTCTAAGTATGACCTAAACCAATTGAGAGCCATTCCAAAAAGCCTGACCCAGTTTTCCAGTCTCTCTAGAAGAATGTTATGATCGACAGTGTCAAACGCAGCACTAAGATCTAGTAGTACCAGCACTGATATTTTGCCAGAATCAGAATTTAGGCGAATATCATTTATTGTCTTAACGAGCGCCGTCTCTGTACTGTGATGTGCTCTGAAGCCAGATTGAAAATTTATCCAGGTATCCATTTGAGTTTAAGTAGTTGTTTAACTGATTGAAAACTACCTTTTCAATAATCTTGCCTATAAAAGGAAGATTAGATATTGGTCTATAGTTGCTCAATATGGTGTTATCAAGATTGCTCTTTTTCAGAAGGGGCTTAACAACTGCAGTTTTCAGGGAGTTTGGAAAAGTCCCAGAAAGAAGTGAGGTGTTCACCACTTCTAAGAGATCTGCTTCTAAACAGTTAAACACACTTTTGAAAAAAGATGTGGGAAGTGTGTCAAGGTTGCAGGTTGAGGATTTAAGGTGCTGTACTATTTCTTTCAAAGATTTGCTATCAATTGCTTCAAAAACAGACAAAGTGACTTCTTTTTGAAATTGCGGTCATATCTGTCTGACTTCTGCGTAACTTGAGGATGTGCTAATCACCTTTCTAATATTAATGATCTTCTCGGAAAAGAAGGAGGCAAAGTCATTGCATTTGCTGTCAGAAAGCGTTTCATTGGGAATCTGACTTGGGGGGTTTGTTAGTCTCTCAACAGTAGCAAAAAGAGTGCGAGTGTTGTTTAGGTTACTGTTTATAAGGTTTGAGAAGAACTTCTGTCTGGCTGTGGCTAGTTCCACATTGAAAGCATGAAGGCTGTCTTTATAGACGCTATAGTGAATTTCAAGTTTCGTCTTCCACCACATCCGTTCAGCTTTTCTGCATTGTCTTTTCATACTCTGTACTGCTGTTGATTTTCTCCAAGATGATTTTTGTCTGCCAGTCGTCTTACTGACTGGTGCAATGTCATCAATGACATTCTTAACATTTGAGTTAAAGGACTCCAGGAGAAGATCAACAGAGTCTTCAGAAATGCTTGGCATTGAAGATATAGCCTTCATAAACAGCACACTAGTGTTTTCATTAATACATCTCTTTCTGACAGAGACAGATCTAGATTCAGTGGTAGCAGAGATCAATATATCAAAGAAAATACAGAAGTGATCAGATAGTGCTACGTCCTTAATGACAATGGATGAAATGTTTAGACCCTTACTGATGAGTAAATCTAGAGTGCGTCCACGGTTGTGTGTGGGTCCATACACATGCTGAATCAGGTCAAAAGTGTTTAAAATGGTTATAATTTCTTTTGCAGTTTTGATTTCTGCATTTTCTATGTGAAAATTAAAATCCCCTGCAATAGCAAAACAGTCAAGCTCTGAGGAAATCATTGATAACAGTTCTGTGAACTCTTCAACAAAGGCTGAAGAGTATTTTGGAGGCCTGTAAATAATGATAAATAGAATTCGTGGAGCACCTTTCAGCACAATCCCTAGATATTCAAAAGACAAGTACTGACCAAATGACACTTGCTTGCATTGATAGACATCTTTAAATAGAGCAGCTACATATCCACCTCTCCTAACAACTCTGCAGACATTTATGAAAGTAAAGTTAGGAGGGGCTGTTTCATTGAGGACTGTTGTACTGCAGCTGTCTTCAAGCCATGTTTCAATAAGAAACATAAAATCCAGGTTGTATGTGGTTATTAAGTCATTGATCAGAAATGATTTATTTTTTAGTGAGCAAATGTTTAAAAATGCTAACTTGATGCCATTACTTTTTGTCTCTAGAGCCATTCTATTTTGATACCTAATAGGCCTTAGATTAGATGGGTCAGTCATACGGCTTGAGAAGGCCTTAGATTTTCTATCACGTGATAAAACAGAGATAGAGAAAGCTGTTCCAAAGATGTTCCAAAGTTCCCTGTTCACATCAGAGACAGTTGCTTGAGGAAAGCAGCATGTAGTTGTAGTCCTGCTACTGATATTTTTGATAATGGAGTCACCCACTATCAGAGTCCTGGGCTCGGCCTCGCTCTGAGCTGAATGCCGCTGTCTGTTCGACCTTGAGCATCTGTTAGTAGCGATGTTAGCTGCTGGCACATACGATCCATGTTCAATCACATTTGGGGATTCCTCACCCACATTCATTAGTGCTTCAAATCTGTTCTCAAGCTGTATAGGAGGTGGTAAAATACCAGTTTTTGCAAGCCTTGTCATAGCCATATCTGGGGTAGAGGATGCTACCGCAGCAATACGAGACACTCGTGACAATCTGATGTCTCAAGTAGGGATGCACCGATACCGATACTGGTATCGGTATCGGGCCCGATACTGAGCTCATGTACTCGTACTCGTACTCGTACTCATTAAAATGCCCCGATACCAAACGCTGATACCACATCATGTGACAAGTGCATATGCAGGCAAAGAAACACCGACAACAAAACAACAGACAGCAGAATGGAGTCATTAGAGTATAAGGATGTCTACGAAGTATGTGTATGTAAGTAATATAATGTTAAACATTCAGTATTAAGCTTGTATAACTGGAGCGCGTCAGCACGCAGATTTGATTGAGCGCGCGGCGGCCAAGATGTGCGGGCTTGTCGAGTTAATATCCCACCTTGACATCACTGGAAAGTTCGTAGTTCGGTGAGATATGTCAAAAACAATTTAAGTAAATCAATGCACAAGTTATTTAACGGTATAGATAGAGAGGGAGTGAGAGAGAAAGCGCAAGACAGAAAGAGAGAGAGCGCGTGCTGTGGCGTGATCTTCATTGATGTTTGCATATTTAGCACACGCATCTTTTGGATTAAAACTAATTCGTAGATATAACAAAATATATATATGTATGGGCATTCGCTATAAACATCGTTTTTTCAACCTTAAGCAGACACGAATGTCCGGTGAAAGTGAAACTATAGCAGCCTGTGTGAAATGCGATGCGATGTTTTGATTGCTTCACGATTCTCCATTATTTGAGTCGCTTTGGATTGTAGCCCAAATTGCAGCACATTTCAGATAAAAAAGCGTGATTTACAATTCTGAAAATATCAGAGTTAGGAGATTCATAATGAGTGGTTCGCGTGATTACAGTACTGAGCCGCAGCAATTGAGCTGTTTAATGCTATTAAATTTAAGATGATGAACCATAGAGCAAGAAAAAAAACAAACAGTGAAAGTAACAAAACACATTTCTAATGGGTATAATTAAGTGTAAAAATAAAAAGAATTAATGGATATATAGTCAACCCAAAAATGTATTATTATTTTTTACTAGTGGGTGCAGGACACAGTTTATGATAATGGGTTCTAAATACATTTGGTTTGACTGTATCTATTTGATAAATAAAGTAGACCAACTAACATTATACATATTCTTTTAGTTTCTGTACCCTATATTTTACAAATCTACCTGTAAATTTTAAAATATCGGTATCGGTACTCGGAATCGGCAAGTACCAAAAATAAAAGTATCGGTATCGGGCGAGTACTGAAAAAAGTGGTATCGGTGCATCCCTAGTCTCAAGTGCCTTTGGGTCTCGCTCCCTGTTTGTGCCATCGATTAGTGTGTCGATCAATTTCGGCTTGTTCCTCTACACTTATAAACTGTTGAGATTCACTGGGTTCACGGGACTCACCGGCTGTATGCTGAGGGGGACCTTGACGACGGTCTGCTGAGTGTTCCTCCTGTTTTGGAAGTCCAGCAAATAACTTTGTTTCAAAAATCACAATCCTTTGTAGAAGTCTGTGGCAGTTTGTGCAACAAGTAGATTCCAGAAGAGGCTGAAGAGGCATTTTCTTTCTTGTCTGTTGAAAGTAGGCAGCTGTGTTTTCCCGTCTCTGGAATGTAAACTGCTGGCAGTGGGAGGCAAAAAGTCTCCTTTTTCGTAGTATTATTCCAGTTACGAAAAGTTTTCAATTTAGTGTTTGTGCCAAAAATGTGTTGTTTGAGTACTGTGCTGATCTGCTGAGGTTAAAATCTTAGAAAAGTCTGAGAAAAGTATATAAACAGGGAGCAAAGCACGGAGCAGTAAGTAAAAACGTCCAAACAGTAGCAAAGCCGGAAGCGTTTTAAGTGGTGTTCAGCTTGGCAGAGGTGAGAACATAGGTCAAATGGGTTATTGTCACTGAACACAGTGAAAGTTGGTGCGTAATAGAGATAATCTCTGAATTTTTCAGTGATGGCCCATTTTAGGGCTAGGAACTATAGCCTCTCTGTGCAGATGATAATTTTTTCTCTGCCGCTGTCAAAGTTTGGTAGAGAACGGTGCCTAGACCTTGGTTGGACGCATCCGTATGTAGTAGAATGAACGGCTGGGAGAAGTCCGGGAATCCTAAAATTGGAGGCTGGACCAAGCATTCAATCAACTTTTCCAGGATCTTCAGATGGAACTCCGTCCACTCAATTGACTTGTTTGATGTCACGACACGAGTCCTTTTGTTGTTTCTTACTTTGTGTTTTCCTTTCCCCCGTGGTTTATCACCATATGTGTTAACCTTTAATAGGTCATAGAGGGGACTAGGGATCCGAGATAAGTCTTTGATGTATTGCTGATAATAGCTAAGGCCTAGAATCCTACGTAACTCTCCCACCATGCTCGATTTCTGCTTCTTGAGCAGCGTTACAGTGACTGTGTCCACGGAATCCATCCAACTGCCTTCAGCTGAGACAATCCAGCCCAGATAGCGCACCTCTTTTTTAAAGAGTTCACATTTTCTTGGTTTTAATTTAACTCCATAGGATTGCAACCTTTGCAGCACTCTCCTTACTGCTTCCACCTGTTCATCAAAGCACTCAGTGAAGATCAGGATGTCATCTAAATAAGGTATGCAAATTTTATCCCTCAACCCCTCCAGGCATTCCTCCATGAAGCGTTGGAATGCTGCCGGCACACTCATAAGGCCAAAGGGAATGCGAATCCATTCATAGACGCCCCACGGCGTAGAGAATGCAGTCAGGTACCTGCTCTCAGGGGACATAAAACCTTGGTGGTAGCCTTTCCCTGGTCCAGCAAGGAGAAACCCGCATTGCCCCCCAGGCCATCTAGGACATCCTGCACCCTGGGTATTGGCTGGCAATCAGGGATTGTTTTGCTGTTCAGGTCCCTGTAGTCAATACACAGCCGGAGGCTGCCATCCTTTTTACGAATGCAGACAATAGGAGAAGAGTAAGGAAAATGAGACTTGGCCACCCATTCATGAGCAATCAGGTCGTGTAAGTAGTCCTTCATTTCCTGGTATAACGGTTTAGGAACTGATGTGTAGGTGCAGGCAACAGGGGTGTTGTCGCTCAAGGAAATACTTAGTTACAAACTCGGAACACAGCTTTAACTTCTGCTTTACTTGTTGTTGTTGGGGCAGAGTTAAATGACTCACATCAACTGGAGGGTCCCATGAATCCTGAAGGCCACCTCCACCAGTTGTTTCTGGAGAGACCTGAATGACAGAGGTGCTGGCTGCACACTGTGGAGGTGCCACGGGCAAGAGAGATTTAACTTGCTGCAGTGTCCCAAGTTCTCTTCTGCCACGCAGTGTAATGTCATGATCTGTTCCATTCTGTACACTGAAGAGTATCAAAAAGTTCCAGGCCATCAGGGTACAATGGGTTAACATGTGGTTCAAACAGCAGTGCACTATCTTGTTTCACGCAAGGCACTTTTACCTGACATTGAATTTGCATAACGGTGTGCTTCTTTATGGTCACAGGCTCCTTCATAGTTCTTACCATGTACTCGCTGAGGCTCTTGGCAGTCACCAGATTGATGAAAGTATGTGCTTTATTTTTTTTTATACTGGGGAAAGCATTCCTGACAGTTTTGTACAAATATGCATCAGTCACATCATGGGATCCACTGGTTTCATTTGGTCTCATTATTTGTTCTATGACATTATACCCAATGATAGGTCTGGCCAATTCTTGATCCTTCAGGACAAGCACAGGAATGATTAACTCCCTCTGCTTGGTAACAGGAGATGCCAGCTTGAAGGATATCTCTACCCATCCACTGTATGGCATGCTCGCTCCATTGGCTGCCACCAGAGACAGATTGTCTGGGGCATCTGTGGCCTCTGTAATGCTTCTCAGTGTCACTCCAGGTGCATATTTGTCTTTTCTTATCTATAATGCATACTTGGGAGTCTGTGTCCCATAATACTTCTGTTTTCTTCCCTTGTAGATAACAGGCCACAAGACATTGTCTGCCCACTAGAGAAGTGACAGCGGAATGCTGGTTAATTTGGCAAGGGGCGGTTATAATACTATCAAGCAACAGCAACTCAAGCTCAGGCATTTCTGATGACACGGGGCTCTCTCATTCATGTGGGACTTCTCTACTGCTCGGGTCACACCCTGTCCCTGGGGGGCAAGCCACTCCTGTTTAACGGAGCTCCTGGCTTAAGTCTTGCACCTTTACTCTTACAGCAAGCTGAGAAGTGCTCACTGCTGCCACAGTGGTAGCAGTGGATGCAAGATTCTTCTGTTTTACGCTGCTGGCAGTGAAAACACTGTTTGGCCCGTCAAGGACCGAGCTGGTGGCTAGTATTAGAGAGCAGTTGTGGTGCTACCATATAATGTGAGGAGTAATATTGGGGATAATTTGAAGCGTGAGCTCCATTATTAATGGACATAGGATGATACTGAGGAGAACGACACACATAAGGAGATCCATGGTGAGTCTCATACTGCTCTGGCAGGATAGCATGCTGCATGTTTGGTAGTGGTTGCGACTGTGGGGGAGGTTCTTGGGAAACCGAAGGCGGCTGCCCTGAATTTATGGATGGACAAGGTAGGTTTTGTTCCTTTACCTGTTTCTGGCTTGGTAAGAACTGTTGTGAAGATGTGTGGGCCTGCCTGCTGTTCATATGTAACAGTACCTGGTTTCCAGGTCTGATGTTCTCGTACTTGGGCCCATCCTGCTGTCTGTTGGGGACCCAGAGATAAGTCCTGGTACTGTGAGAACACTGCTGCGGCTGGCTCCTGTTATAGACTGCAAAACACTGCCGAGGGACATACAAAGGCTGTTGCATGGTTTCTTTAATTTGTGTGATATCATCACTCAGGCTTTTCAGCTGTGACATTAGATCAAACTTAGGCTGTTTAGATTGACCTTTTGGCTCGGAGACAGGCTCATTTAATTGTACAGCATGAACAGTACCACCTCGTTCATATTTTTGTTTGAGTTTTTTCCAGCAGAACTTCATCTGGAATGGTTGGATCTGACAGGTATGGTTGAAGATTACTTTGAATGTGATCATTTTGCAACCCAGTCAAGACTGTGTGCAAAAACATATTCTGGACCAAGGCAGGATCATATTTTAACCCAGAGTCATTCTCTTGAGAAGCAAACAGGATTTTTTGTCTAAGATCAACAGCTTGTAAACTTTGTGGGGTTTCTCTACTGCTCTAGGCTTCTGTGGTAAGCTGCTTATATTGCTCAGTAGCATTCCTCTCCTGATAATGAGAGCAGAGGATCCGTCTCGGCATCGGAAGTGTCAGTCCTGCCTTTCCCTCAAGATAGCTCTGTAGCTGAAGTCCTGGTGTGATAGCCTTGATGACAGAATCTGTGATTTCCTGTTCTGCTTAGCTTTTTGTTGAGCCCACTTTCTATCTGTCATGCCAGGCTGGAGAATGACAGCTGATCCTTCTGTCCTGGATCCCCTATTAGACCAGAAATTTTGAAATCTTTTTGCCAGACTGAGATAATTGGTCTCTGCAATGGGTGCAGGAGATCAACGTCTGCCTGCCTCCCATGCTCTGTGATGTGGTGGAACTAATGTGCATAGCAGAAAACAATTCAGCTGGGTTTTTTCAATTTCTGGCATTGCTCTTGGGAACGCGTTAACATCTCCAGATTTATTTCCCTCTCTCTCAGTCCCTGGTTCAGAATCATTAATTGTGATCCCCATGAGCAGATTCAATTTATCATTAACCCTTTCACACGTGAGTTTAAAATATTCTAGCTGTGCCCCCAGGGTGAGTTTTTTTTAGGCGACCATTATTTTAGAACGTATCGCCTTATTGTTTCCATGGCAACATGTCGTGTTTGTCACGTGACACAACGCAGCCACAATAGCGCTATATGACACATGTATCACTTTTATATTGCTTTTCCTTTTTTATTAATTAATATAATTAATATTCACAAATGTGCTCACTGTATTATGAAATATTTGATATTCCAATTTTGAAATATGTGCAAGTAAATGTATTCAGAGGTTATAAACACTTTTATAAAGACCGTGTTAGTTGATCTATACCGGGTGATGGGTGCCGCCATGTTAGTTCACGCTGAATCCGAGCTGTGGGATTTACAAGATGCAAATTCATGCTCTCCTTCTGAAAAACATTAAAGTAGGCCTCTGGTGAGCTGGGAGAAGAGCAGAGTAAACTTTATAGTTACCTACACAATGTGTATATGATATCAATAAAACATGTTGTCAGATAACATTGGTAAGCATCACTATTGCCACTTCAGTCAAGAATAGAGTGTATTTTGCAACCTATAAGTGCATCATTTTACTAGGACTTATGTGTATTTAAATGTCTGGAACCTAAAATAAGCATTATATGGTTGAAACCACTGAATAGTTGCGATAATATGACAAGCGCGTCTGATCTGGTTTAGCGCCAACCAAAGCGCCAAAGCAGATTTGAATTCAGCAGTTGATCACGTGATGCGCTGAACGTTCGAATCACACTGGTGTGATCGTACGCTTCAGGGACCAGCCAAGAATGATCACACCGGTGTGATTGTACGTGTGAAAGGGTTAATAGTTAAAAGTTGCTGCCATCTTGCTGCCATGCTGCCATCTTCCAACTCCTCCAGCTCAGTTCTCAGGAGATAGTTTTACGTGAGAGTGTGCATAATTTCTCACCAATTTCATCCTGGAGATTTTGAAAAGCAGCCTTTTTCTCTCTCTCTCTCTCTCACTCTCTCTCTCTCTCTAGCAGTGTAGTGATGTTTGGAAGTGATGGTTACTCACTGACTTGGGCCTTGTCGCTTCCGTGATGCACTGTACCTCAAGTGCACAAGCCACTTAATCAGGTATTCTTCACTTTCACTGCCTTGCTGTTGTCGGTTGGTTCAAGTTGAGAGGGATGTAACTGGGTGGGTCTCACTGGTGAAGGCGTCAAACCACCCAACCACAATCCCAGCGGTGCCTCTAAAATTATGTTGTACCCCACAAGATGCACACAAGATGCTTATAACTATAACTTTTGAGCCCCTGAAAATGGGGGGTGTGTGTATAAAAATGGTTGTAATTTCTTAGCATTTTGTTATATTTTTGTTCAACCTCTTGAATTAAAGCTTAAAGTCTGCACTTCAATTTCATCTTGATTGTTTCATTTTAAATCTATTCTAGTGGCATACAGAGACGAAATTATAAAAATTGTGTCAGTGTCCAAATATATAAAGCCGGGCTCACACTACAGGTGTTACGTGAGAAGGGAGATGAGAGGCAAGCGGATCCATTTGCAAGCTTTTATTTGAAGGGCGAGACAAAGACAGGCAGGGTCGGGCAATGGTATTAAGGTATGTTGGAGCAAGACAAAAGAGTAGTCCGTAAAGCAGGCTAGGGTCAGAGGACGGCGAACGTAATCCGAAGGGCGAGGCTAAAGGGAAATCCGAAAAGACAAAAGGCAGGCAGCGAGACAGACTAAACGAAATGACTAGGCTAGATTACACGACAGGTAAAGCAAGGCAAAACAAGAAAACACTTTGTATGAATGCTATAGCATAACTACAATTCAATACTCGGCAACTAGAGAACAGAAGTCTGGGGCTTAAATAAGAGTCTCTGATTGGACGCAGGTGAAGTGCAATGGCTAATGGGGAACGTAGTCCGAGAGGGCGACATCTGGTGGTGAGCAGACTGAAGGTCACCGGCCAGATTCGTAACATAGCCCCCCCCCACCAAAGAGCGGCTTCCAGACTCTCTTAACAAACAGTCCAGATGAGCGATGGAGCAGAGGCGGAGTAAGGCGATGGAAGGAGGACCTGGGGACTGAGGCAGGACTGGCAGAGCAGGGTGAGTGAGGAACCACCATAACAGAGCTGACGAGGCCGAGGATCCCCACGGCGGAGCAGACAGAGCAACAGCCTCCCAGGGCGGAGCAGGATCCATGTGCGAGCTTTTATTCATCAAACAAGACAGATACTAAGTCGAGCAGGCAGGGTCAAGACAGGAGCAGACAGGTGTGTCACAGGCAGTCAAAGAGAATGATCCAATAAACAAGAGCGATAATCCACAAGGCAGGCGGCTAGACAGACGAAAACAAGAAAACCAGGCAGGAGATCAAAACTAGGAACTAGGAAACCAGAGAAACGCTAAGCAAAGGGAAAACACTAACAATACAACAGTTCAACAATCCGTGAAGTGCACTGGGAAGGACCCGGGGCTTTTATACTGTCTCTGATTGGACGCGGGTGAAGAGCAATGGCTGATGGGGAATGTAGTCTGAGGTGTAGTGCAATAGTCAGAGTGTGTAGGTGAGGTGAGAGTGACATCTGGTGGTGAGCAGACAACGGGACACCGACCAGATTCGTGACACATCCAAAATAGAAAAAAAAGCCCCCAAAGTGGCGCAATGACCGTAGCCCACTTCAAAACTCAGAATATTTTATTTCCATACCTAAAATGTATATTTTACAGTCACCCTTGTGCAGACTGATTATAAGCCAGCTAAAAGGCTTCCTACCAGTGGCCATCAAAAACTTAACATCTTACACAGTTTTATCACAGGTAGAAAGCAAAATGTTTCAATACAAGCATTTCAGTCAAATGCAATTTATGCAATATTTCAAACCTTTAACCCACGGAAGAAAATCAACCCTTCATGTAAATGTAAAATCAGCCCAATTCTGTGCAAAAAAAATAAATAAATGTGGATTTGGCAACCCTGCATCCAAAACGAGATGCACGAATCAGATTTAACTGATCATGGGTCAAGACAACATTTGCTGCTCAACAGATAATGTGCTCATATCTGATCTTTTAAGATGTGCTCCCTGTATGCAGAGTGCATGTGAATGCAAAATTGTAAGTGAATAGCTGCTCATTCAAAAGAGATTTAAATACTCTGCATACGATAGTGGCTCCCTGCCCTTACGAAAATTAACCATGATTTACTACAGTAAAACTGCAGTAACCATGACTATGGAAACCATGGTTTTTTGGTGCGTACCCTGGTTTAAAAAAAAAAAAAAGGTTTGATACCATGGTTGTACTATAGTAATTTTGTAGTAATACTACAGTAAAACAGTAGGAAACATTACTGTAGCAACCATATTTTGTTTGGTGCATACCATGGTTTTAAAAAGTATGGTTTTGATACTATGATTCCACTATAGTAATACTGTAGTAATAGTACTAGCATAAAAGTAACCACAGTTTTACCAAAGTACACTGACCAAAATTATAAACGCAACACATTTGTTTTTGCCCCCCATTTTTTATGAGCTGAACTCAAAGATCTAAGACTTTTTCTATGTACACAAAAGGCCTATTTCTCTCAAATATTGTTCACAAATCTGTCTAAATCTGTGTTAGAGAGCACTTCTCCTTTGCCGAGATAATCCATCCACCTCACAGGTGTGGCATATCAAGATGCTGATTAGACAGCATGATTATTGCACAGGTGTGCCTTAGGCTGGACACAATAAAAGGCCACTTGAAACTGTGCAGTTTTATCACACAGCACAATGCCACAGATGTCAAAAGTTTTGAGGGAGCGTGCAGTTGGCATCCTGACTGCAGGAATGTCCACCGGAGCTGTTGCTCGTGAATTGAATGTTCATTTCTTTACCATAAGCTGTCTCCAAAAGGCAGTTCAGAGAATTTGGCAGTACATCCAACCGGCCTCACAACCCCAGAGCATGTGTAACCACACCAGCCCAGGACCTCCACATCCAGCTCCAAGATTGTCTGAGACCAGCCACCTGGACAGCTGCTGCAACAGTCGGTTTGCATAACCAAAGAATTTCTGCACAAACTGTCAGAAACCGTCTAAGGGAAGCTCATCCTCTCAGTCTCAACCTGACTGCAGTTCGTCATTGTAACCGACTTCAGTGGGCAAATGCTCACATTCGATGGCATGTGGCACTTTGGAGAGGTGTTCTCTTCATGGATGAATCCCGGTTTTCACTGTACATGGCAGACAGGGTGTATGGTGGCGTGTGGGTGCGCGGTTTGCTGATGTCAACGTTGTGGATCAAGTGGCCCATGGTGGCGGTGAGGTTATGGTGTGGGCAGGCGTATGTTATGGACAGTGAACACAGGTGCATTTTATTGATGGCATTTTGAATGCACAGAGATACCGTGACGAGATCCTGAGGCCCATTGTTGTGCCATTCATCCACGACCATCACCTCATGTTGCAGCATGATAATGCACGGCCCCATGTTGCAATGATGTACACAATTCCTGGAAGCTGAAAACATTCCAGTTTTTGCATGCTCACCGGACATGTCACCCATTGGGCATGTTTGGGATGCTCTGGATCGGCGTATATGACAGCATGTTCTAGTTCCTGCCAATATCCGGCAACTTCGCACAGCCACTAAAGAGGAGTGGACCAACATTCCACAGGCCACAATCAACAACCTGATCAACTCTATGCGAAGGAGATGTGTTGCACTGCATGCAGGGCCGCATTAACCATTGGGCTAGGTGGGGCTGAAGCCCCTGGGCCCCGAGCAAGGAGGGGGCCCGTGATTTGCTGTGGAGTAGATTGACTGGCCTTCGGTAGCACATTCACTAAAGCCCCACCACAGCCCCCACAAATTAGCACTATTAGGAGCTTTTCCGTAAATTCCATGCATTACCATTACAGATTAAAACTTAGCGTTTGAATTTGTTTTACAAGTCAAATCCATTTAGTCAATATTTTACTTTCTAACGACCAGTGCACATATCTGAGGTGATCGCTGCGCCTAATGTTTGCATTCAGCTCTCATCACTTCGTTCTGGCATTATCTGGAAATGGTAGGGAATAGAATTTATCTTCGATAAGTAAAAATGTTAGCTTTTCTAAAAACAAAGGGGGCTATCTGAAAAAATGAGGAGAGGGGAAAACATGAGTTAGTCAAATCCCCATCTAAGTGATTTTACTAAAGCTGATGATGGTGTGCACGTTAAGATGATTTCAGCCTGATACGCGCAGCGCGCACCTGCTCATACAACGCCTAACTAAACTTGTTTTTTTTTTTTTCGTGCCCTGCATTTAAACATTTAAATACAGATAGTTACATGCCAAAATGCCTGTCTACTCGTCAACACAGTCAAGCATGTGTAGTAGTAGGATCTTGTCATTATATGATGAGATTTTAAAGGGATAGTTCATCTAAAAATAAAAATACTGTCATGATACTCACCCTCAAGTTGCTTTAAACCTGTATGAATTTCTTTATTCTCCTCAACATTTCTGGTCCCCACTGACTCCAATAGTTTTTTATTTATTTTTTGTTTGTTTGTTTTATACTATGAAAGGGGGTCCAGCAACTGTTTGTTTACCAGTATTTTTTCAACTATATTTTTTGCATTTAACAGCAGAAGGAAACTCATACAGGTTTAGAACAACAACAGAATTTGTGATGTCATTATTGTGATGGGGGGCCCTGCAGTAAGTCATAGCCCCGGGGCCCAGTGAGGTCTTAATGCGGCCCTGACTGCATGAGGCAGATGTTGGTCACAGATACTGACTGGTTTCTGGACCCCCCCAATACAGTAAAACTGCATGTTTTATTGTGGCCAGCCTAAGGCACACCTATGCAATAAACATGCTGTCTAATCAGCATCTTGATATGCCACACCTGTGAGGTGGATAGTTCATCTTGGCAAAGGAGAGGGCTCGCTAACACAAGCTGTGTCCCAAAGTGGAGTGCATGCACTTCGAAGTGCATGGACTTCGATGGCCACGCCTCCGAAGTGCACGAAGGACCCTCCGACGTGCATGAGATGCTCCACCTTCGCAGGATTTCCTAATTGCGCCACCAGGTGTTCCCGATTACCGCTCCTGTTGCATAGCAATGGTGCGAGAGGGGCGCTGCCATCCTGACAGGTTTACGCTGTATTTCCACTACAGCGTAGCGAGTGGAGCGGAGCGGAGCGTTTTCCATTCATTCCTATGGAAGCTGAGCTTGAACGCTTGCGCATTGCGTTTACGCTCAACTACGCTACACTCTAGTGGAAATACACGGATAGACGTTTAAGTTATGGAGCCAGCATTGGTCATATTAGTTTTTATATTTTATGTTTTACTGGAGGAGATGGTGGGGATGTACCTCAGCCTTGGCCAAGAGCATGGCCGGGTAAATTATATTGTTTTGCTGCATCCTTGCTGGATTACAATTTTAAATGCATTCATTGTGTTTGAACTGACTTAAATAATGTAAAGATACATATGAAAAAAATACAAAACAATACACACAGAAATATATAGCAGTTCAAATACTGACTGATATGTTACCAAGGTGCGATTTTATAATAGTTTGTTGTCTTCATGGTGAACATATTTAGAAATTCTGATTTTAGGCAGTTAAGTAACCATAAAAATTAAACTGTGAATAAATAAAAACAAATTATGCATTGTTCATCTCAATGTTCAGCGGCAGCAGAGTGTTTGACATGCCTCATTCCACTGTCCACCGCATTGTCCACCGAGTTGCTGAGGAGTTGATGGCCATTCGCCACCAAGAGATTCACCTCCACGAAGACCCCAAAACACATTAAAATAAACGTATAGAAGAGTGTTGTGAAAAAATTATAAGCTGCATTACAGAAATTTACACCTTGTCATTTACAAATGGTACAGAACTAGTTCTCTTTTATTAACACATGTGAATATACAATACAAAAATACAAAATGTATAAAAAATTATTCATTTAATTCTTAACTTACATCACAAAAATAAACTACAGAAATTACGTTGTTTCACTGACAAAGTGACAAAAAAAAAAAAAAAAAAAAAAAAAAAAAAAAACTTTGTATTTTTTTAAGTATTTCCCCAGCAGGCTCACTTTCTCTAAAATAGTCCTACAACGAGAGAAAATGGAAACACTTACAATATAAAGAAAGGTTTGCGATCTTAACATTACAAAACATGACACAGCAGGACATGCAGACAAAATACTAAAGTTTGTTTACTTACATTTCAATGTGAATTCCCCAACAGAACTCTCACCCGTCATGTTCTTTGAATATAAATTCCATCATCATCTGTGCGCAAGTGATGCTGGGATATGGTAGGGTGCGAAGTGTCCATGAGATGTACACTTCATTTTCCTGGGAATCAGAGACCGCATTTGAAGTCGCTTTCGATTTACGGCAGCATTCGTCGCGCCGCGGTGACGCATTCGGCCTTGGAATGCGCACTTCGGAGGATGCATTCTGAATTGGGACAGCTTACGTTGTGACGCTGTGATGCAATTGCCCTTCAAATTCGCACTTCGGAGCCCACGCACTTCAGTTTGGGACAGCCTTCGTCGCGCCGTTGTGACACATTCGCACTTAAAATACACACTTCGCACTCCACTTTGGGACACAGCTACAGATTTAGACAGATTTGTGAACAATTAGCCTTTTTCACATTCTGCGTTTGGAACCCAGAAGCATCAAATAGTTGTGTAAATTAACTTCTGCTGTAGCCTGTATGAATGGCAATGCCCATAGCACGGGATGGTTGTGATTTATTAATGAACAATTCATCATAGATGTTTTATCAAAACATATCAAACACAGTTTCCGATCATTAATAGGGTATGAAGAAACGAGGAAAAATTTTGTCATGATATTCGGACGCACATTTCATGATTTAAATGGGAGCGCACAAGCTGCTAATGCACAATACTTCAGAGACAGACCAGAATTTTATTTAAAAAAAAAAATGCAAGAATAGCGTACAAACAACACATCACATTAAAGAGTAACAAAATCGGACAGGTTTATCTCATAAAACATTAATCACTAGACTGTACAAATTAAACAGAAATAATGTTAGCATTGCTTTCCTGCACTTGCTTTGCTTTTCAATACAGTCGTCACGTATAAGATCAACTTGTAATTTTATATTTTTCATCCCAGAGTTATTCTAAGATAACTGGTTATCATCTTAAACGTGACACAGTAGTAGTACTCACTGCACAATAATACAAACCAAAATATTAAAATAAAATTAAAACCGTGTGTGTGTGTATATATATTTCTCCAGCAGTACCATGTGCAGCTGCGGGCACCCAGCAAACGGGACGTCCCCGGGACGTTGCAAATGTCTGTTTAGGTCCGCAGTACGTCCGCTTTGTAACGTTCGCTGGCGGACGTTCGGAGAACGTCGGGATTTGGTCCGATTTGTAATGTTCACTGTCGAACGTTTGAGGACGTCCGGATTTGGTCCGCTTTGTAATGTTCGCGGACAGACGTTCTGAGGACGTTCACTTACGTCCGCATTTGGTTCTCTTTTTGACGTTCGCTAGCGGACATTCGGAGGACATTCGGCCGAACCAGTTTGCGAACATCCCTGTTTCGTCCCTCATCTGCCATTTCCATAACAACACTTGAAAATCCAAGTTGCACAAGCTTGGACTTTACCTGACACCTTGCAACTCAGAGTTGATTAAATTAAAGACAAATAAATAAATAATAATAATAATAAAAACAACATATTGGATTTTAAAGGGTATTATTCCTTAAAACAAAATCCCTTTTTTAACTGTGATAATGGAATGAAAAATGGAAAGATTGGCATTATTTTTATTATTATTATTATTATTATTATTATTATTATTCTACATATTATATACAATATATATTATATTATTATTACATATTATACATTTATAGTATAAACTATATATTTTAATTAATTGTAAAATAAATTACTTTAATTTATGCAAAAGAAAAAGTAACTTCTGTAATTAAAGATGTCTCCGTGATTTCCTCAGACATGGCCTTGAGTTTTCGCTTTTGTCCGGTCGAAAAGGTATTTATACTTTTATACTTGTAAACATTAGGTACCGTAACCTCTGTGTATCTCGTAATACTTACATTTTATTAAAAAGTTTACCTTTTAACGCATTTGCTGAGGCTGACAGTCGTGTAAGGCTGCTGGCCATTAGCCTAAACACTTTCGGAGCTAACATTAGCACCATATAGAAATGTGATGCATGGCCATATATGAGCATATATATAAAACGATAGTTAATATATGTGAACATATCTGTACACATTTGTAATAACACTGTTTGAATGAGCCATATATGATAAAGAACTTTATGTGAATGACCTTTTATTTATTTATTTATTTACTTTTTACAGAGTTATGAAACTATTTGATCATATAAAATAATATATAAAAGTCGCTGTTTGGATTTTAATGAGCGGATACTTAAGAGTCTAGGAATGCCTTACATCTGTATTAGTCACATCTGGGACATTTGCTCGTGTGCGTGCCTCACCCATTTGGAATATTTTTCACAGAGGCCATTTTTTTCCCTCGCGATGTGGAGCATATGAGGATGGGAAACAACGGAATAAAGTGTTTAATCTTACGCACAAAATGTGTTTTGTAATGTAATGTCGTTTTATAATGATATTAATGTGCTGTATGCCGCTAAACTTTTCTCAAATATATATAATTTTTTTACTCGCGATGCGGAACAGACGAGAGCTGTGTACTCCTGAACTTCTTCCCAGAGAGATAACGTTATTTCCTTTCCTTGCAATGTGGAGCAGACAGGGCATTTATCAAGGAAACACTAGAAGTAAGTGTTTTACCTCAATTGCGATATGTGTTTTATAAGATAATATTACTTTATGACGATATTAACGTTACGCAGTGCGTGCCTAACAAGCCTAAACGTTTCTCATAGATTTGAATTGCTATGCAGTGTTGATGTGGAGGTCGCTTTTAACAGGGAAACACTAGAAGTAAGTGTTTTACCTCATTTAAAATATGTATTTTATAGCTGTATGCTTCTAAACCAACATAAACGTTTCTTACAGATCTCATTTGCATTACAGTGCTAACGTAGAGGTAATTTTTAACAGGGAAAGTAAGTGTTTTATAACGTCATATTAATTTATAGCAAAATTTATGTATTTAAACTGTTTCTCAGAGCAATATTTTCAGAGCAATATGCGGAGCGGACAGGGAAGTTGGTTTTATCAAGGAAATGCCAAAAGTAAGTGTTTTACTTCATTTACATTATGTGTAATATTACTTCATGATGATATTAATATGCTGTGTGCACCTAAACATTTCTCATAGATCTGAATTGCTATGCAGTGCTGAGGTGGAGGTCACTTTTAACAGGGAAACCCTAGGAGTAAGTGATTTATCTAATTTAATATCTATATTTAAGTAAGTGTTTTACTTCATTTACATTATGTATTTTATAAGGTAATATCGCTTTATGACGACATTTATATGATGTGTGCCCTAAACAATCCTAAATGTTTCTCACAGATATTAATTTCTATGCAGTGCTGACGTGAAGGTCGCTATAACAGTTTCTACAATATTTAAGGTTTGTTGCTAGTCACAGGGGAAGCCATTATTTGTTATAAAGCTGAGGGGAAAAGTAAAACAACATTACACAACCTTCATAACTTAGCGTCCTTTTGTGTTGTTGTGCTGTTGGTGATAGTTTAAATCTGAGAATCATAAATAATGCCATCACATGATTTTTAGTCAATCAAACCTAAGAATAAAAAAGTCATGTTTTTTAAAAAAAACTAAAATCATGAAATTGCATTATTTGTGTCCTAAGATGATGGAAAATAGCAATGAATTTATTTCCTGATTTCTTGGCCTTTTTAGGATTAATGTGCTTCTAACTGATGCTGTGATGAAGATACATCCCGGAACCAAATACATCTGGCCAAATTGGTACAGCCTTGAACTGCAAAATGGCAGAGCTCCGAACTGCATCAGCAAAAAAAAACAACAAAAAAACAAAAAAATTAAAGTAGTTGTCACTATATTGCCACTTGATTGTTTTACTGTAACTTCAGCCAAAAATAAAAATGTTGTATTATTTAACTGCCATCAAGTTGATCTAAACCTGAATGAGCTTCTTTCTTCTGCTGAACACAAAAAAAGGTATTGTGAAGAATGTTTGTAAACAGTTGTTGTCCACTTACTTCAATGATTGGTAAAAACTAGTAAACTAGTAAGTGGAGCCCCAAACCTGTTTGGTTACAAAGATTCTTTAGAATATTGTCCTTTGTCAGCAGAAGAAAGAAGCTCATACAGGTTTGGACCAACATGATGGCAAGTAAATAATTACATAATTTTCATTTTTGGGAAACTATCCCTTTAAATAAATTTTAAATAACTTTTGAATTTTTTTTTTAATATTATTGTGTTTTGTAGCTGATCAGTTAATTAAAAGTTTTTTAAACATTACCCTTATTGTGTTTTAGCCATTTATATTTTGCCAATAAATTTTTAGTTCAAATATATGTAACTTATATTTAACATATATTTAATTTACATATACATTGTTGCCCATATATGAACATGTATTATAAAGACATATATGTGTGTATTTGGGGAAATATATGTTATGTATTTGAAAGCAGCTATTTTGTATATCTGTGTAATCCATACATGGACATATATTATATATGTGATTTACATATATTGCCATATATCAGATTTTCGTAGAGCTGAAACAATTAAATGTATACAACATTGACAGATATTCAACTTGAATACTGAACAAATAGCGATATGCTGGCGCTTTTGTGTGAAGTGCATTTTTGATAAACGCACATAAAAAGGGAACAATGGCCTAAAAATCATAAGAGGTTGGCTAACAATCGGGAAATTCTATGCAGGTGTCATTCGCGCAGATAATGAGTAGTCAGTTGATTCAGTTTGATAGAATATTATGTCATTATGCGAAAACGAAGTCGAGGTTTAAAACTATTGCTGATTTTTGTTCATTTATATTGTTTTAGGTTTCTGATTTCGGGTGGAATCAGACCTAGATAACGCCCAACATCTGGAACACACAACAGACGACAGACAGACACGCACACACACAAAAGAAAAAAAATTAACAAATAAAGTATTGTTAACGTGCTATTGCTTGTGTGCTTATTCCTTGGGTAGATCAATTTTGTCTGATCTGACTAATGACATGTTTATATATATTAAAATGACCTGTAGCAAACGTTCGCTATAGGTCCCCACAAAGTTTTCACGAACGTCCCGCGAACGTCCGTGGCACGTCCCTGTTTGGTCCTCCGGACGTCCCGCGAACAAACTCGCAATGTCCTCATGATGTCCCAAAAAACCCTACATGATGACGTCAAGGGGTCGTTCGCGGATGCCATTCAGGGGACTTTGTGGTGACCTTTTTTTTGTTAGCTGGGAGTGGCCACAGAGTCCGGCTGACCAGGATTGCCAACATGCCACAAACGTATGATTTCAAGTCCAATGTTTGTCACCACTTCCACGTCACAGCCAGAGTCAGCTTTCAAGATGGCCGCCATTCCACAGTCAGAGTCAACTCCCAAGATGGCTGCCATGCCACAGTCAGAATCAACACCCAAGATGGCTGCCATACTCCAACTAGAGTCAGCTTTCAAGATGGCTGCCATGCCACAGCCAGAGCCAACTCCCAAGATGGCCACCATGTCACTGCCAGAGTCAACTTCCAAGATGGCTGCTATGTCACTGTCAGAATCAACACCCAAGATGGCCGCCATATCCAACTAGAGTCAGCTTTTAAGATGGTTGCTATGCCACAGCCAGAGTCAGCACCCAAGATGGTTGCCAGGCCACAGCCAGAGCCACCACCTGCCAGAGCTGCTTTTTCACCTGTCACCTCATCAGCCAGAGTTGCTGCATCACCTGTCTGTTTTGCCGCGCCAGAAACTCTAGCCGTTTTGAAAGCCACGCCAAGGTCTTCAGCCACCATGGACGAAGCCAAGTCCTGTCCAGGTTTCTGGTCCTGAGCCTAGTCCAGTCCAAGAATCTGTTCCACAGCCAAGTCCAGTTCAAGTTTTTGTTCCTGAACCAAGTCCAGTCAAAGAATCTGTTCCACAGCCAAGTCCAGTTCAAGTTTCTGTCCTGGAGCCAAGTATAGTCCAAGAATCTGTTCCAGAGCCAAGTCCAGTTCAAGTTTCTGTTCTTGAACCAAGTCCAGCCCAAGTTTTTGGTTCTGAGTCAAGTCCAGTCCAAGAATCCGTTCCTGAACTGAGTCCAGTCCAAGAATCCGTTCCTGAGCCAAGTCCAGTCCAAGAATCTGTTCCTGAGTCGAGTCCAGTCCAAGAATCCGTTCCATAGTCAAATACAGTTCAAGTTTCTGTCCTGGAGCCAAGTCCAGTCCAAGACTCTAGTTCTGAACCAAGTTTGGCCACTGAACCCAATCCAGACCCAGTTCCACTCTGGTCACCAATCCAGCCAAATCCACCTAGGCCACAGTGTGCTCCACCAGCTCCACCTAGACCACCATCTGCCTCCTCTGCTCCACTTTCTGGTCAAGCAGCTCCATCAGCTCCATCTTTGGCCTCAATCTGGTCTCTGCCCTCTGCTTCGCTGACTCCACCGTGGCCACTGCCTTCAGCCCAGTCAGCTCCACCTTTGGCTTTAATCAGGTCTCTGCCCTCTGCTTCTCTGAATCCATCGTGGCCACCGCCTTCAGTCCAGTCAGCTCCACTTTTGGCTTTAATCAGGTCTCTGCCCTCTGCTTCTCTCACTCCACCATGGCCACCGCCTTCAGTCCAGTCAGCTCCACCTTTGGCTTTAATCAGGTTTCTGCCCTCTGCTTCTCTGACACCACTGTGGCCACCGCCTTCAGTCCAGTCAGCTCCACCTTTGGCTTTACTCTGTTTTTTACCCTTTGCTTTACTAATTCCACCATGGCCTCCGCCTTCAGTTCAATTGGCTCTACCTCTGGCTTCATTCTGGTCTTTGCCCTCTGATTTGCTGCCGCTGCCTTCAGTTCTGTCAGTTTCATTTCTGTTACTGATCTGGTCTCGCCCCTCTGTTCTGTGGACTCATCTGTGGCCTTTACTCTCTGTTCCTCCTGTGCCTCTTCATGGACCTGGCCCTCCTTCTCTTCCCCTGTGTCTGCCTCTGTACCACCGCCCTCCTGTACTTTAAATAGTGTAAGGTGTCTGGAATCCGCCCTTCGAGGGGGGATATGTCACGCCTGGTTGACTGCACCACCGTGAGGCACCAGTGGGTGTTCCTGTGTTGTCTTGTGTTCCTGCCTGTTGTTCTGGTCATGGACTCCATTTCCCATCATGCTGTGCTTTTTATTAGTGTCTACCTGGTTCAGCTGTGTAAGGCCTCTATCGAACCAGTCGCCAAAAGAGAGACAGCATCACGACATTCCAGGAGAATCTAAAGCTGCCCCCTCCAACCAGCATGAATAATAAACTTCATTTACAGCCATCCCTGCAAACTCTCAAGAGAGTATTAGAATCTTCTGATCCCTACAATGACAACTCCTTGTCTGGATCAATCCTGCGTTATCTCCCCAGGGGACAAAACACCCCCGTACAAACCACATGGTTAATGGTGCTCCTTGACCGGTCTGCTGATATAGGAAGAGACACAGGAAGAGAGAGCGATCAGCCAGACCCCTCACGAGTACCATAGGAACAATAAAATAGTGATAAGCAGAATCTCCCTCTCTCTTCTGAGGCCATCTCAAAACAGATGGCCGGGGCAACTGCTGACCAACAATAAATAAATTGGCAATCGGACAAACATGAAAGACAGATTTACATTGATGCGTCCCACCCGCAGGGTACGCGGGTCACTACAACATGACACTCAGCCTTCCTTTCTTCCCCTCTCAGATACGGCAAATATTCTTTCCCTCCAACAAAGAATACACAAACCTATATCCACGATTCTAAAGACAATCATTTATCTCTACTACTAGTAGTGCAAATAACCTATAATTATATGTAGTCTATGTTTCTTATAGGCTTGGTGTGTTTATTATAGCCTACGCAGCTAATCAATGTGTGTATAACCAGTTAGCTAAACAAAAGTTATTAGTGTGTATGCAAGATGCCCGATGTTTGGTATTAAATGAAAGCTCATTTTATTTCCAAGATGTCGACGTGAATGAAAGATTGATATTATGTACAAGGTTTGCATTTCAATATCTATTAAAGAGACCAACAAACTCTTGCACGAAAGTTGCCTCCATGTGACAGAAAGATATTATGCTAAAATATGCATAGATGAGCAACGGTATGGGTGGAGCCCCGCCTTGCAACCCACATGATTGGAACGCAACTTCATGGGACGGACTTCGTTGGCCCGGTTAAATTCAAATGTCCAGCACAACACAGCGCCTTTCGCCTGTTGCATCTATTGAGTCTGCCTCTCGTCTTCAGCTCGCTCTCATCAGCGCTCCAGCTTGATCACAGCGTGACTGTGCCATCCAGAACTCTACAGAACCAGCTAAAGCTTCGCAAAACTCTCAAAGTCCTTGCGACCCGCAACGCCGACTTGCAAAGAACTTCCAGCTCATCACGCTTGATAACCAGTCAGTCAACCGAAGCTCGAACTGACCAAACTGCCTGAAACACTGGGCAAAACCAAGAATCCGGGCAAAACCTCTCTAAAACCAGCCTACTAACCAGCTAAAACCAGCCAACCAGCCTAAACTGGTTTTAGCTGTTTTTTGTTTCAGCAGGGACAACACCCAGGTTCACTTTGCTAACCCACTAGTTTAAATTTATCTGGGTTTCACTAGCCCAGAAACACAATTTACTTAAAGGAACACTCACTTTTTTTGATCATTGAATCCTATTAGGCCAATAGCATCGCGTTCAAAAATGACCAACGAGTTTTAATATTTGTCCTATTTAAAACTTGACTCTTCTGTGGTTATATTGTGTACTAAGACTGGCAGAAAATGTAAAGCTGTGATTTTCTAGGCTGATAAGATTAGAAACTACACTCCCATTCTGGCGTAATAGTCAAGGAAGTTTGGTGCTGTAATATGGACGCAGCAGGCGCAGTAATATTACGCAGTGCCTGAAATTAGTTCCCAGCTAGTTAACTTCCGATGTGACTGGCACTAAGTTTGTTTATTTCCGGTTGTTGCAGCTGTCAGAGTTGCAGCTGGTAAATTGTTAGTGGCTGGATTTACCTGTGTGCAATTAGCCATGGTTATGTGCATTGTAAAGGGCTGTGATGGTCACGTTGGATATGTTGATGAAAGTTAGCATTTCCACATGTGCTGCGTGATATTACTGCGCCTGCTTTGGCCATGCTATGGCAGAAGAAATAATTTACAAATACAGCGACCAGCAGCAGCCATTCAGATCTTTTCCGCCAAGACTACGTACATTAACATTGTCATATCCATTACCATGCTAAATTTTATAAGAGAGTTGTCATGATAGAAGTCACAGAACTGACCTTATTTCAACCAAATTTCAACACTGAATGTCGGTCATGTGCTGGCTGAAATTCATAAATGTATTTGCCTTTTTATGCACATATTCATTAATAAACTGTATTTTGTGTTTATTCAGGTTGCCTGTGTTTCATGTGCTTTTTTGAAGATCTGAACCAATTTAAGTCAAGCCACCATTATTTATTTAGTGCTTTCCCTGGTGAAAAAAAAACCCAGCTAATACCAGCCTGGGCTGGTTGGCTGGTTTTAGCTGGTCAACCAGCCTGGTTTTAGCTGGACAGCAGGCTGGTTTTAGAGGGGTTTTGCCCACTTTCCCACCCTGGCCAGGCTGGTCTTAGCTGTTCAGGCTGGAAAACCACCAGATAAAACCAGCCTGGCCAGGCTGGGAGACCAGCTAAAACCAGCTACTTCCAGCTTAAACCAGCTACGACCAGCCAACCAGCCTAGGCTTTAGCTGTTTTTTTCAGCAGGGTTCCTACAATACAGATTGTTTCAAAGCTGCTTTACAGTGATAAACAGAAAAATGATGCTGTAATCAAAACTCACTTCTGCTGTGAAGCAGCTCTGAAAGTAAAAAAAAAAAGTGTAATTGTTCAGTTGAAATCACTGTTGACTTGGTCAATTTCAGTAGCTGTATTTTCTCTTATCTCGGTGGATTGAATAAGATATCAAAAAGTTTTTTTTTTTTACATCTCTAAAATTACAACTAAAGATATGAGGACATTACATGGTATACTTACCGCAAACTTGCAAACGATGACTTGACTTGGAAGTCAATGCTCCAACTCGCCTGATGAACTTCTGTTCCAGAAACCGTGTCTTCACTTTTGTCACACTTTTGAATGGCCTCAGGGTGTAATGCTGTTATGTCTTTGTGCATTCTCTGGTTTTAGAGGGGTTTTAGCCACTTTTCCAGCCTGGCCAGGCTGGAAAACCACCAGCTGAAGCCAGACTGGGTGACCAGTTAAAACCAGCTACTTCCAGCTAAGACCAGCCAACCAGCCCAGGCTGGTTTTAGCTGTTTTTTCAGCAGGGTTAATTGTGATAATTCACACATAAATGATGTCAAACCAAAACTTATTTTATACTTTTATATCCATCCTGCAGTACACTCTACTGAAAAGATGCAAATATACCATATTGAAAAGGAAGTTGGAAGTAGCTGGTTTTAGCTGGTCTCTTAGGCTGGTCAGGCTGATTTAAGCTGAAAAAGTGGCCAAAAGCCCTCTAAAACCAGCCTGCTGACCAGCTAAAACCAGCCAACCAGCCTGGGCCGGTTTTAGCTTTTTTTTTTTTTTTTTCCAGGGAAGGAATAAGCTGCCTGCCAGACTCGTTGTCAGGACAAAAACCTTTGGCGTGAAGGAAGATCTTACATGTGGCCATAAGCAAATATTTTTTGTACGAAAATTTTATAGAAGGCTACACTAAAAAAAAAAAAAAAAAAAAACCTTGCCAGGTCTATTGTAACCACAGCATTTGCTACATGTTAACAATTCAGCATAACTGCGATTATATTGTATCAGTACTTTTTTTACTGCATTATACTGCAAATCTACAGTTGTACTCCATTGTACTGCAGTTATTTGAATGTCACGCAAAATGGTATTTATACTTACATTAGACACTTTTAACATTGAATTGAGTGCATTATCAGTACCTGAGATTATAACTGTCATAATTTTGTGTTGTTGTTCCAGCCACGATGTAGAGGAAATAACAACTGTTTCACACAGAGTTATATGGTAAGATGTGCACCCTTTATACAGAGAGCGGGCCGCCGGTTGCCGACCACTGACCTAGTTGATGTATCAAAAAAGAATACTGATTTCCTGACTTTTTGGCTGACAGAAAATGTAACCCTAAATATGGAATCACTCTTGATAAGATTAAACAGATTAAAACAGTCATAAACTTGTTTTTGTCACAAATGCGGTCTCTGTGGCTCCCTCTAACCGCCGCCAGTGGGAACCATCTCCGGACTTTTAACTCACTACATTTCCCACAATTCCATACCTGGGACTCCCACTTCCGGTTCCAGGGCTCCGGGTCACTTCCTCTCTGTCGGCCATTTATAGATCGCTCTGCCGGCTTGCTCTTTGCAAAGTTTTAGTTAGTGTGACTATCAATCCTGAGCGTTTTCTTGTTTATTGCCTTCTTGTTGCTGACTGTTTATCCTTATGTTTATGAACTTCTGCTGCCTGCCTTTTGACCCTTTGCCTGGACTCTCGTTTATTCTTTCGGATTATCTGCATCACCCCTGTCTGCTGTTGGTTGAAAATCGCCTGTTGTACTCTGCCTTGTTAATAAACATGTCGCACATGGATCCCACGCCTCCGGATCAGTCATTGACCGTGTTACAGTTTTAATGACTTATGTAAAAACATATGTATACAAATAAGAATAACTGATGTGACCCCTGAGAATGAACTTTAAATGACATATAAAACAGTATATTTGATATCAATTTTTTTTTCAGTTACTTGACTGAAGATCAGCTTCCTGCCTTGAGGAAATGTTTAAGTCTGACTGCAGCTAAAACCAGTACGTCTGTGTACAATTGATGCTACATCTTCACCCAATACCCTTGCAAACTTTAAAATTTAGAAACAAGTGACAGTAATCAGTTGCAAAGTGTATTTATTTATATTTTTACAAACATAGAAGTATGCCAAGACTAAAGCGTAAAAAAAATTTAGCAAACGTGAGCATGTTGTGCCATGTTACATAATGCAGTGCGCTAAATGACAGGATGTAGTTTCTCACTTTCAGTACATTCAAGCCTTCTGAGAAACAAATGCACTTTGTGGTACAGCTGAATGAGAATGTGCTATAAACATTATTTTACCCTTTTTTTTGTAACATTTTAAATAGGGTTGTGAGCATTAAGTGGCGCTTAGCAAGTTTATTGTTCATATCTTTTGTTTTTAGAGCTATCAATATCATCGTTGCATTATTTCTCCAATAATGCAGATCTTTCACGAGGGACAGCAGTTTAAAGCAGTGGTTCTCAAATATTTTCCTTGATGCCCCCCCCAAATACTGCGGCTGTATCCGAAATCACTGCCTATACCCTCAAATAGGGCACTATTTGAGGGGACAGCCATTTTAAGTGGTGTTCGAAACCATAGTGGACGATATCGAGTGCACTCATTCAATCCCACAATGCATTGCAAAAACGAGTGTACAACTGATGTACACTCAACAGCTAGAGATAACCCATAATGCACTGTGAGAGTCGCGTGCCGATTGAATTTCCGATCCGCGTCTCACCAGAAGATGGTGCCCCCAGCTTAATCATCCATCCGTTCATTTTACAACGCACTTGTCCACGCCGTAATACAGCATGCAACAGATACAAGTTTGTTGTAAATATATAATTAAATTGTTTAACTAGGGTTTATACAGAATTTCCGTGACAGAGTTCAATATAAATCATTTAACCTTACTACTGGAATTGCCCATTTCAAATGATTATTAAACGGCAAGCAAACTGCAAAAACAGCAGTTCCGGTGCACTTAGTGTCCGAATTCACTCACTCGTTTTCATTCACTCCTTCAAATGAACTGTATGAGTGGACTAATGTAGGCAAAAGTGAATAGGGTATAGGGGGCGATTTCGCATACAGCGTGCATGCTTTCCATGTGCTAATTTGCATAAATTTCTGGTACAGAAATCTAAACACTGGTTGGAGTCAGTCTCAAAATTTGTGTTTTTTTACATAGTAGAGTCAAAGGTTTTTACAGAGGGAAATGTGTATATATATGAACAAATCCTTCAGTAAAACCGATTAAAAGTTTGTAAAACTCACAAAGTTTTTTTTGTGAGTGCTACTAAAGTGGAGATTTAAGGCTTCGTGTAGAAGAAAAAAAAATCATTTCGAGAAAACGGCCTTTAAAAATATGTATTGTAATTGAAATCTATTGACACAAATAGATACAGTGCTATAAAAGAAACACTTAACAGTGTCTTTTGGATATTTTCTTTCCACTAGTCTGAAAAAACACTTTGAAAAACCAAAAAGCCCAATATCTCAAACTTGACAGGTGCATTAAAAAATGTAATTTAATAAAATCTTTAATTTAGTTTGATAAATCTCATCTTCACCCACATCAAACAGAATGAAATCATCCCATTGTTTCACTCACCTGGGAAATATTTCGAAAACCATAAAATTCAACTTGCTTCATGGTAATGTGTTCAGAATTCATCACAGGCAGACACCATGTTGTTGCAGCAGATATATCCGTGTGGACTGTCATTCCTTCCCAGTCGGTCAGTGCACAGGCAAGGTATTGTCCATCAAAGAACAACAGCGTGATCCAAACAACATCTGGAAAGATGATTACCAAGGTGGATGGACACTTTTTTTGTTTTGCATTGTGGGCGATAAATGCAAAACATGAGTCCAATGGAGAACAGAGAAGGAACTAGCAAATATGCTAAAGAAAACCACACGTTCCACTTTGGATTACAGGCACATGCAAAGTCCATCTCCACGAGTTTCTCAATAGGCACCATTAAAAAGCTAATAATTGCATTTGAATACAAAGGATTCTTCTCCACCTCTGTTTTCAAGCTTTTTACCCAACTCATTTTCTCTGTTATCAAGGTTGAGAGGCGTAGATTAAAACTGCAAGCGATCACTGGCTGACTGTACGCTGCAAGTGAAATTAACACCTTTTACATCTTTGAATATCTGAGACTCCTCCTGTAAAACTCTGTGGTTGCAAACATTTGACTTTTAAGAAACAGTTTGAAAAAGGCTGGGCAATAGTCACTTTGATTGCACTATATAAATACGGGACATAATACTACAACTTGAGTTTGAATTTTCAGGAATCTCATGAAGCACTTATGGGTTTTATGGGTGTTATGATTATTTATTTATTTATTTAAAAAAAGGCTTTTTTTTACCGTCTGCACAAAAACATGGTTCAAAATATCTTCTTTGTGTGTTCTGCAGAAGAAAAGTCATGCAGGTTTGTAACAGCACAAGGGTGAGTAAATTCTGAAAGAATTTTTCTTTTGGGTGAACCACACTTTAAAAATAATCATAAAGCATGGTTCACCTGATTTTCTTGGTTTAAAGCAGCTATTTACTCATTTTAAGACAAAACATTTTAGTAGATTTCATTCCTGACAAAACTGTGGTGTGTGGAAGGAGTCTTCAAGTCTCTGCATCTGCTATCATATTCTTTCTGACATGTTCTACCTCCAGAACAGCTAAATATGACAGTGGCAACATTTTACAAGGTTTTTGTATGCATCATCTCTTTTTTTTTAGAAATTAACTGAGTGATGCTAAAAAAGTAAATGTTCTGTAATAATTTGTGTGAACAAAAGTTGTTTTTAGCAGATTGTCAAGTATCTTATTGCATTTTTTAGGTGTTTATTTCAACTGCTGTGAAATGTGTCTAGCTGTTTTTTTCTGAAATGTAGATAAAACGTCTCAGGTTACGTATGTAACCCTGGATCCCTGAGAAGGGAACGAGACACTGCGTCCTCTAGAGGTCGCTAATGGGGAACATCTCCTACGTGACTTGTGTCAGAAGCTATATACAAAAACTACAAAGGTACTGGCCGGCGACAGCCTATGACGTCACTGCCGGCGCGACTCGTCATACCAGCGCGACCGCATAGTATGAAAGGGCGCCGGTCGAACACAACGTCCGCTTCTTCGTCTGAAGCATGTGTCCGAAGCATGGCCACAAGTCTAGAGGACACAGTGTCTCATTCCCTTCTCAGGGAACCAGGGTTACATACGTAACCTGAGACGTTCCCTTTCGAGGAACTCGAACTGCATCCTCTAGAGGTCGCTAATGGGGAACGGTTATACCCACGCTGCCATGCTGAGAGGAGTGCAAGCCCAAGACAGGGGCGAGCACTAAGTACCAGCCTCACTTAGGTAAGTGGAACTGCCCCAAAAGACTTCCAGGCGGCTGTCAGTGACTTAATCCCTTCGGCCAGTGGCCTGAGCTGCATACCCAAGGACTTACCTGTAAGGCCCAGGCTAATGATGCTTGGCTAAGGGCAGAGCTCAGCCTTGGAATTAGAAGAGAAATTCCTTTAAGGGATATAGCCTTCAGTCTAGTAAGGTAGCCTAGACCTTGGCCCGTCACCAGGGAGTTCGCCTGTTGCTAGGTAACGCTGCTTGCAGGGAAAGTAGCACAGGTCAAAGCACCCTATTCAGAAGTATCGTTTCATAGGTGATACAAAGGTCGAGTGTAGCCCAAGATTCCGGGGCTTTAAACAACTCAAAAAAGGGTATGAAGTGGAGCGCGTGATCCCCACCATACAGGATTTGAGAAAGAACACAAGAAGCTAGTGTGCGTTCTTACCACTGAAGTGGATTTCAGACTGTGTCCGGTGAGCCTGGACACTACACACCATTCTGGGAGGAGCTCTGGGAAGCAGAGAACGCAAACCCCCGGAAAAAGGGGAAGGTTCTGAGTACTCAGGGAGCCGAATTGTGCTAAACATGACCCTTCCGCAGAAAGGGGAGCACTATAGCGCTCAGTACGAGCGGTCCTGGACAGGATGCCCCCGGAGCGGGGAGACATGATTCTCATGGGACGAGAGACCCAAATGTTCAACAGGGTATAGCATGCTCACAGAAGATTAGATTAGAAATTATTTGTAATATTGTGAAGAAAACTTAGGTGTCCCACAGAGCGAACGGTGACAGTTAAAGTGTTAAGCATTGGACATGTTGGGATTTGTCATCTTCATGGTGGTCATCAAGAGCCTGTGGGATCCTCCTAAACCAGCTGGTGGCACTAGAGGGAATTGTCTCAGTGAAAGATTGACTGTATACTGCTTGTTTCTCTTTACCATGTTTTATAATTTTATACGTACTTGTGTTTCTCTGTGTTTGTGTTTATGCTATTATTGTGAATCCTATTCTTTTTATTCCTCTTGTGTTCTTTGCTTTAGTGATCACATGGACGTCACCTCGTGGAGTTTCATGTTCTGCTGATTGTCACTCTCACACATCCAGGAAACTAGATTATCATATTTTGGTTGTTTTCATATACACTCTGCTGTTGATGGTGCTTTATCTGACATTAATGTTACTCAATTCATTCTTTGGTTTGCCTTTACAGCTTTCTGTTTTGTTTATTCCTTATTTCCTGACAAGTGTGAGATTGATTTCAGATCCTCTCCTGTGTGTGCTGGTCTGCAGGCAGAATCTTAGTGTTCAAACATCACAAACGTCTGAAGGAACTAGTTTAGTCTTAGGAGGTCTGGTAAGATTGGCTATTTGTAATGTCACAATATTTTGACTAAAGCTTAGTCTATTAATGTGTTTTAATATGAGCATATGATCTTATGATAATTAGACTGCAAAGTAAAATAATTTGCCGTCTACAGAACACACCAGCATTTTTGCATATATATAATTTTATATATATATATATATATATATATATATATATATATATATATATATATATATATATATGTATATATATATATATATAATATGGCACCTTGTATACTGCTGCTCTCTTGTTGATCAGATTCTATTGTTCTCATTTGTAAAGTCACTTTGGATAAAAGTGTCTGCTAAATGATTAAATGTAAATATAAATAAAATAAAAGGTCAACTGTCATGTCACAGTGTGGTTGCAGGATCTAATTGCACTAGTCTCAATTTATTCATATAATCAAAAACAAACAAAGATACCAAGGATTCTCAGAAGAACAAAAACCCAGCCTAAATCAATAAAAACTGAACAAAGACTGACTAAAAATGTGCTGAATTTATACCAACACAAACCAATGAAAGCAACAACAAACAGTTCAGTCAGGACCACTCTGTTTGAGTAAGATTGTGGTAAAGGTCCTGGGGCCTCATTTATCAACCGTGTATACGCACAGATGTGTGTGCAATGAGTGCGTAAGAACAGTTTCAAGTGTGGGATTCAACCACTTATATGTACTTATGTAGAAATACGTATAAACATAAGCACACCTCTGAGCATGCTTACACAGACAATCTAGTGGTAGAATAGTGACACTTAACTACCTTACTGATTATTAATAATCAGCAAATTAGGAATTTACTGAGTAAACATTTTTAGTTAATAATAAATAAGTGTACCCTATTCTTAAGATTTAATTTTTGGGCATTTTTAGCCTTTATTATGATAGGACAGATCAGAATGGACAGGAAACGAAGTGGGAGAGAGATAAGAGGCAGGATAGGGAAAGTTAGGTGAAAGTTATTCTACGCGAGTGCAGTGTGCCTGCAGCGTGTTAGCCAGTTAGCTTGCCATTCACTTTTATTTTTGCATTTCTATCCACATCTACAACCATTGTTGTTTTCTCCCTCTGCATTTCTCTTCACAAGTTCATCAAACAACAGTGGTGAATTGAAATCGTTCTACAACCACGGTGAGTAAAGGCTTCTTCTCCTTTTCTGGTAGTTTGCACCGACTGCCATATGTATAGCTTATCAATCTCTGTCGGCAGTGAGGGATTCACATGTGATAAATGCAGGGAAATAGTTAGGTTGACAGAGAAGATTTGAGAACTAGAGACACGTATCCAAACATTAATTGAGGATAGTAAGAATGTGAGGGCCTTAGATACGGCTTTGGATGCGACTAGCTCAGGAAGTCCCGTACATTGTTCGGTTCCGGTAACTTCGCCTATGCAGCAGGGCAACTGTGTGACTATGAGATGGCATAGTCGTGGGTCAAAACTCCGCTCTTCAGGTTCTCCCCACTCAGTGATGCACCCACTGAGAAACCTGATCAAAGTGCTCTAGTCATTGACAGACACACAGACACCAGCCACCATAGTCCAATGCTTACCAAGTGCCTGACATCTTGGCAAATTTAGAAGTGCTGGCTAATGCTAAATGTAAATTCATTAAGATTGTTATTCACATTGGCACTATTGATGTTCGACTTCGCCAGTTGGAGATCACTAAAAATAATGTTAAAGAGGTGTGTAAACTTGCAAGTACAATGTCAGACACTGTGTATCGTGGTGACGAGATACATAGCAGACTGTTGTCACTAAATGGCTGGATGTCTAAGTGGTGCCCACAGAATAACATAGGTTTCATAGACAACTAGACAAGTTTTTGGGGCAGACCAGACCTGTTGAAAGGAGATGGTCTTCAT